>NC_091830.1:47374625-47675458 GCF_038994185.2 Dermacentor albipictus
ATATATATATATATATATATATATATATATATATATATATATATCTTATTTATTTATTTATTTGTGGGGTCATATAACACTGGTGAGGGTGCGTAATGCATATGGCATAACGCATTGGCAATCCGCCTCACGTTTCAGAAGGGCGACACTGCGATGAAGGCTTCATTTTAAATCAACTATTATATCGGAGGGATGTCGTACCATGAGCCGCCCGTCACCATCACGTCCGCACATTGTGCTCAATTGATCATTCGAACAACGAAGCAAAATACACCTAGAATTACGTAGAAGCCGAAGATAATAGAGCTCACTATCGGCTAAAGGTTTATTCCATAACAAGTGCATGTGAAAAAAATTAGAACACATGTGAAAAATAGAAATACATAGATCAGTGAGAACAACAAGACATCAATAGTCAATATTGGCCGGCAATGGGTGCGTACTTGTGATAACACAAATCCTGATTAGTGTGATCTCGGTCGTCAATGCCGTTAATTCATCGAATAGTTTATTTCCGATCTGTATTGTCATTGGGAAATGCAAAAAAGTTGTGCCTAGATGTTAATGATGATTATCTGCAATTCGTGAACGTCAACATAAGCTTTATATAATCTTTCAGACAGTATTCTGCGCTGCCGTAATTTGATTCCAGATTGTGGGCTTTAAGGTTTTAGGGCACTTTAAGAAACTGTCTCCCAGTTATAATCCAGCTATTATATAACAGATAGGAATAGTCCGCTTAAGGAAATGAACGAGCAGTATAGTCTCAAAATGGAAATAAGGAAACGTAAATTGTGCCTACTGCGATAGTACTTATGAGGGCACTCAAAGAAAATGGAAATACTGAAAATGGCCGCCCGGGAACGGGTTTCGTCAGGCATAACATTCACAGCGCATGCCTCTTTTATCTGAAATCTTCTCACACAATTGTTCATAGCGCAAAACAAAGCCAGTTCTCAAAACTGAAAGTGGCGTAATTTATCTGGCGTTGCTCTTTTATGGGCAGTGCAGTGACGGTCGTGCGATATCACTACGCCGCAGGCCCTACATTGCGTGTTAAAGCTTTTCAGGGTGCAGGAAACTTTGGTGCACCTGCGCACATCGCGTCCGCGTTGGCTTGACCCTCATGTTGCTAGAACACTATCTGAGAAGTTCAAGCCCAACGCCAAACCCCACTACCGCAGTCAGTATGTCGCCCTTTGGGCGATACTGCCACTTTTTTGGGGCCACTTCTAATTAGACTGTTACGAACATTTACCTCTTTAATACCTATAAATATGCCAAATATGTAAAGACCATTATTTAGGAAGGCTTGAAAACAGCAATTCAATTCCTCGCGGCCACAAACCTCTGGAGTTGCTGTTATTATATTCTCTAGTTCAATAGAAGGTTTGTAAATTATAATAACGACAATGGTGAAGCACTACTCGCTTGTAAGCCCGAACAGTGTTGCTCTCAAGTACGGACGCAATATAAATAATAGTATGGCCGTGTAACAGGCAGTTTCGGTCATATACCTGAGAGGTCAAATTGCTTCAAGGTGGCTTGCGTTCAAGACATGTTCATGCTAACCTGAGGCGGCAAATGTATACCTTCGCTGGGATTTCGGACAATTTTATTAAGGTACTTTGTTTACTACTGTAACAAATAGTCATGGGCTTATACGAAATGTTCTCCTGTATAGAAGGAATTTCGCGTCAATGCCAAGTAACCAGCTCGTCAAAGCTGCGGAACTGCCGAGTCAGGTGTCCAGCGCGTTTAGTTCTTTTGCATCTTAATTAGGACCGACAGTGCTGCGATGCTATAGGAGGCGCGGCATTGCGGTATCTTAATATATTTCACGAGCTTTCCTTTCAACAGCGGCAGAAAATTGGCTACGCAACAGACACCGCTTTCCAAAATTTCTTAAATGCAACCTAACATAGCGCTGACGCATCTGCTGTAAGTAGTGTAATTATGAAGGTGTTGAATATAGTAAATATAATCTGAAACAGCACGAAAAATCTGGAAATTTCAACCATTCCTTTGCCTTTGAGCTCATTTGCAGTGAGAGAAGCATTTTCACAGTGAAGACCACCATTGTTTTTTCGCTTAACGCCAATATGTTGGAAAAAACAATCACGTAGAAACAAGATGGGAAACTGGCGCTGTTAAAGCGGTTTGTTAGAAGGGAGGCAAAGGGTCGCAAAAATGTACTAACTTGAAATCATAATTAAAGAACAAAGATGTCAGAAAATTTTCAAAAATTAGTTAAAGTTGCGGTTTCATACAGAATGAATGATGTGGATTACGTAAATGGTGGGGGGGGCGACTTTTTCTTCTTTAAGAAGTACACCCATTTCATTCTGTATGATAGATGTTATATAATTCAAACTATGTACAGTGAGAGACTAACAGTCTCATACACCCCCGATATGTGGACAAAATTTATGTATTCCTTTGTTGACCAATGTTTAATGCTACGTTTGTTAAAGGCAGTTCATCACTTCAATATATAGATGTACTTGATTCAGATGAAATTAGGGCATGATGTCAATTTTCTCTTCTTTTGTCTGCTTTCAAAGTGATGTACCGTCATAGCCATTGTAACAAATTTCCAAAATTGGTGGAAAGCAGCCACATTTCTTTTTTTCAGTCCAAGTGCAACGCCCAAGTACGTATTTGCCTGAACTGACTACAGTATGGTATTTAGGATGACCTTTAAATTTTATGTCTCTTTACAAGATTATACATTCAGGCTTTTCTGTAAATTATTATTTAGGCCACAGGCAGGAAGGCAAATACTTGTTTAAAGGCTTGTTGCTTCTCAGGTTCGATGACTCCTTCTGAAGGTCGCACTTACGGATTACGTAACTCTAAGCCAAACCATGTACTACAGCTTTTGTCAACTTGAGTTCGGGGAAACGAATACATTGATTACTGTTGTTTACTGACCATATTAGCATACACTATTAAGAAAAATTACACCCTTTTTCCACACAACAATAATCGTCATCTGTCTTGTCCGCATTTATTTTCTTTAACGTGGTGATCACAGTACTTCCCAGTAACGAACGGTATGCGCGTTATCAGCATGACATAGCATTCCCGACAGGAAAGTAGCGGGTGCGGCGTTTTAAAAAAGGAAACGCAAACAAGACAGATGACGATTATCGTTGTGTCGCACATATACACCCCACAGGGTGTACCTTTGCTTAAGAGTGTAGTTGAAAGGTCAACCAACATTTCCAAGTGCGCACACTCTGCAGCCTGTGTAGCAATATTATTCTTTTTGTCTATGCCGATTTGTCCCACTTGGTGTTTGTAATAGATGAGAAAATCTTGCAGATAAACTATTTTTGTCATTTTTATCTCTGATGTTGCTGACAGATGTTTAGGTTTAAAGCACCGACAATACGTACGAGGTTGCCAGTATTAATTTTGCTCTCCTTAATATCTTTCAGAAACACAAATGAAACAAATTAGACAGCTTTAAAATAGTGAACGCTATGTAAAAAGTATTTGAATGGCGCTTGAGCTAAAGAATAAGCAATTTCTTAAAATGTAGAAAACGCTTGAGGCAGCGAGGAATTCATCAAAGCAAAATACTTGGACATGTGTAACATAGCAAGAAAGTAACCTAACAAGAAAACAAGCAATTGGTCATTTTAACAATCTGTTGCCGGATTGTGCGGCCAGAAACATTAACACAAATGACGAATGCGGGGAACAGAAATAAATACAGCGTGCAATTAAAAGCCCAGCATAAACCAAACCTACTAATAAAATGAAAACCACTTGTATATTCGGTGCTCAGTGAATTGCGTAACAAGGATCGAATCCCAGGCGTTAAAAATGCATGATGGTATGTTTCCAACAAACGGGTAGTTTTCGTATAAATTTCTCATTCTGCTATTATATTTGAGAAATGCGTGCACTTAACTCTACGTTCCGTGTAGTTAAGTGACAGCGATGTTGGCCACGGATTCTTTCAAATAAATTTAATATTGTGTGAGAGCAATAAACTGATAAAAGCAGTGAATGCGGTCATCGGAAAAATTAAAAGAAAAATGCACTCCTGTGAAATAACTTACTCGCAGAAGTGAAGGTGACGAAGCAGAAGCAGCTGAGGAATGTCATCTTCCCCACAGTCAGTAAAAATGCCATGTTTCTGAAATAAACATCCCAAACGTGATTCATTATTTCCTATTTTCGGATGAAATATTGAATTTCTTGGCGTTGTTGATTCCATACGGCCCTGAAGATAACATTCAGGATGACGCTTGACGCAAAAAGTGCTATGATCAACATTTGCGCTGAAAGCGGTTGAAAGGAAACACCTGAGATGACAAAATTTGATATGAGAGTGGGTGAAACAGCCCACTTGCCGCCCTGGCGCGCCAGGTAGTCCGTGAGGGGAGAGGGCATTGCCGGAACGCCACGTCACCCCTCCCCCCCTTCTCGCTATCGGAAGCCCGGCTCGCTCTTTCTCTCTCACCCCCACTGGGATTAGCTGCTGCGCGCATCTGCCGGCCTTAGTAGCCCCGCTGCTTCCTCGCTCTCTCGCCGTGCAGGACGTGGGTGGCATGCGGAGTTGGCACCGCAGTCTACTGCTACTTGCTGGCTCGGACAAGACGTGCCGCCATGGTACATTACTAGCAGTGCAAAACTTGAAGGGCCGCTCAGCAGCTTTCAACAGGACATAAATGCTTTCGCTTTCAAAACTCAAAGAAGAGCTTAGGTGTACTCGGATTGTTGTTTAGTTATTACCGTTGCTTAAGCAGGTACTATTAGGAGCCGACTTTAAGTTAATGCGTACTCATTAAAGTGATCAACTGCTAAAAAGGAAAAGTAGAAGTTCAGGATACAATATATTTCGTTTCCTATATTAAAAAGCTAAATAATTTGTTTCATGTGTTAAGTTGAAGTCACGATCAAAAATTTCTCAATTACTAAGTAGACAATGTGGTAATGAATGTAGTGTATTCGAATGAAACTGAATGCTCCGATTTAACAAGACAATTTACCTGCCTGTTCATTCTTTTGTGTGCACGAAAAGACCTGGAATGTTATAATAACGCTACAGGAGCTACTATTATTTTCCATGATATGCGAGGCTCAGTACCACCATGGGAAAATCTTGCAGGCTCACTGAATTTGGTGACGGCTACACTGGTGTTCTGATGTTGGCTAAGTATGATCGCGGGATTATGTGTTTTCAAGCAATATTGCAGTTGTGCTGAACACTTCTATAATCTACACACACTGATCAGCCATCTTAAAAGTGTTACAATATCGACTTTGATTGGTGTTTTCATCTGGATGTAAGTTCACCTATACTTCGTTTGAATTCTGAGCGTGCTTCAAGCAGTTTTCTGTGGCGATCTATATCTGTAATTACCTATCATATAACTACGTTTGTATCTGCGTTGTTTGTATGTAACTGTTTTCCCGCCTGGCTGGGCCACTGGGTAGTCCTTGGTCGAATAGGTAGCACATCGGGGTGCCGTTCTGGCAAACAGGAATCGAAAGCAAACATCGAACCAACTTAGGTTATTGAATATTTGGTAATGTTTGCATACGTGCCACTCTTCAACAAACCTCTTTCACGGTGACAAAGGTAAATATAGACATGGTAGTGCGTAGGTACCGCTGTACGAAGAAACTCTTTTACTCCGACTGAATGCACTGCGTATGTGCCACACGGTCTGTGCTGGTCTTCAATGAACTTCTTTCATATCAACTTTGTTCATTGATTAATTGCCAGCAGGTGTAGGCAGCTCTTCAATGAACTTCCCTGATGCCACAAAGACGACGACGCTAACGGAGTGCACGCGCTTAGTATGGGCTCCTTATATTTCAGACTCTTGTGGGCAAACAAGCCCCGCTGGACCCAAACTAACGTCGGAACCAGTTTCCGGAAGTAGCCAGCTACCGATGAAGACCAGTCCCGATGCAGGGACCCCGGACAAGGGTTTCTACGACCACAAGATTGCTAACCCTAACGAAACCCTAAGGAAATCAGCTCCTCTGTCTGGCCGATAAGCAGGTGCGCCGCAGCTACGAAGGTGCGCAGCGTCGCTCTCGACAGCCCGGCTCCCGAGGACTTCGCCTAACGACTCAGACCCCCGCGAGATCAAGTGAGCGCAGCCCCTCCCCTCGGTATGGAGGTAGTAGAAGTTGAAGGCACGGAAATGGCCCCCGAAGAAATTTCCCTTAATGCAGGATGGCTTGTCAGCCACCGTAAGCAACGAGAGACTACGCAGGCATCATCCCTAGTCATACACGGAACCCTCCGTGCACTAGCAAACCCATGCACCGGGCGTACTCAGCACTTCGCACTATGGCCACGAGCACCATGCACAGCAACCACGACTTCCTAAGAACGATATCAAGATCGTCATTTGGCCAAGAGACGGTTGAACGTGTCCAAACTAGGAGACGCCCAGATACGCGACTCAATACTACATATCATGGGCATTACAACCACAGAAGCAGAGTACGACATTTACCGCGCATGCGCGGATAATAACGTCATTGTAGTAGCATGCCAATCATGTCTAACGTCGAAAAATACTGCCGCATCCGCAGTGCCCCTATTGGAGCAGTCCGCTACGCTGCCACAGCATCTGCCACACCGCTGAAGGACTCAGCCAAAGGAGTTATGCATAACATCCCTTCATATGACACGGAAGAAGACATCACGAACTTCTCGTTTACAAGAAGAACACTACGATTTTACAGGCCCGACGCATGGCCAATACTAATTCAGTGCTCATCGTATTCGACGGAAAGCAAGCACCGCACCATGTCTACTACCACAGAGCAGAATACAAATGCTATATACATAACAAGCGCATCGAGATCTGCGATATCTGCGCGACCGCCGGCCACAGGGCCGATGTACGCCCCACTCCAACCCAGAAGAAATTCAATAGCTATGGCACAGTAATTCCACCGGCTGATCACCCCTGTCACCCTTGCTGCGAGCTCTGCGGCAAAGACCACGCCACTGGTGATAAGGCCTGCCATCACCGCTTCCAGACACCACACCTCCTACTCCAACGACGATGGGAAAGCCTACGACTGGAAGAGCAAGGAGCAGACCAGGAGACGGCGCCATCGACCTCTGCAAAGGTAGACTCAGCTATGCCAGCACTGAAGTCGACGCCCCAACCACGGGAGCCTGCTGCAACGCAGCAACTCACGAGGACGCAGTCAGTTTCGTGGACGTAGCTGCTCCCGAGGGTCAATCACAGGGACGCGGCCACTCCCGGAGCGGACCGGATTCAACACCAATGCAGCAGCAAGGAAACGGCAGCCTTATAGCGAGCACAGTTACAGTGCAAGACTCACCCTCCAAGGTTAGCTGGGCCAGCATTGTCCCCCACAAAGGTAACACCACACAACCTATAGCAACCACAGTGACCACAGTTAGTGACGCTACCATGCACAGCTTCATGTAGGAGCTGTGATCTTTACGTGCCCAGATACAAGACCTCAATACAGAAAACGCTAAGCTCAAATCACAACCCAAACACTTACCATCAAATGCAGACACCCTTCCTGTCCCTGCAATAGATTGCCCGCAAACCATTCAACAAGCTACCCCGCACCAACGCAAAGCTCTCGAACCAATCTCAAAAGTGGCAACACCAGCAAACACTTCAGAAGGAAATGTCAGCTATGAGGCCCTCACTCAAGTGAAACAGCGGATAGAACGCAACTGTAACAGACTGTAAGCTTGCCACACTGCTCGACACCTCCATTGCAAAGTCTATTCAACGCGTAATGGACATCATCGTTACTGCGAAACCCGAAACAGAACTACTGCTCAAAATTGAGCAAGCCTTTGCAGCATGAGAACAACAGCATCAGGAAAAAATGGACGACACGCGCAACGTGCTTCAAGTCATGGTCGCGACTCGGCTCAACATCAGAACACCCGTTTGACAAAATCGGAAAATACCCTACTCTGTCCCAGAGCAGGTCCCCTATAGAAGCCGTACTCGCGTCCCCACAAAGATGGCTACGAGTAATCCCGAACGAGTTAATTACTGCATTTGGCAGTGGAACTGTCGAGGCTTCCGACAATAGCGAGCACACTTAGAACAATAGATTACCTCTCTCGCACCACATACTTCCCCCAATATTATCTCATTACGAGAGACCGGATAACCGGCTAAGCGGTCGGTATACGTGGCATACACCGCAGTTTGCGATGATAACTGTAGGCCCCATGTGACCACACTAGTTGAGCGAAACATTCTTGTTTTCAGCATCCCACAGGCATTGATACAACAGCCCACATTCTCCTGGAGATCATTCCGTCTGCAAGGCCCACGCTACAGAACCTCTTCATCCGCAGTGTGTGCATCAGCTTCAAACAACAACATAGGTTTCTATGACCTTTCACCAAAAGCGGATCAAGTAGCCAGAGAAGCCCCCTGCTCATCGTAGGTGAGCTAAACGCCCCTGCGGTGGCATGGGAATACCCAATGGACCGTCGAAAGGGAATAGAACTATGGCTTGACCGACAGTATCTAGGTCTTACTCTTATCATGGATCCAACTTGTCCTACTCGTATGGGAAACAGTGTTAGCAGCGACACTACTCCGGACCTGACATTCACAAAAGAAATTCCACAGGCACACTGGATCAACTTACAAGGAAATTTGGGCAGTGACCACTATTTAATACAAATAACAGTTCGAGCTGGCCCGCGAAAGCCTAAGGGCCGTCATCTCCGCATAACGAATTGGGACGCTTTCCGGCGGGCCAGAGCCCTCACCTCTTTCTCCGGTACCCAATCCCCTTTGGAAGATTGGGTGGCATCCTTGCTATAAGATGCGAGCGAAGCGACTAAATTGGAGCCTGAGGAAGCCAATCTGCAGGTGGCAGATAGCAAGTTACTGCATATGTGGGAAGCCTCGCCCTTCTGTGAAGCAGATGCAAACACAACAAGCTCAACCGAACGCTCAGGAAATATATTAGTACTTTTGCCCTTCACACCGAAGACTATGCCCAACTTACTCGTCAAAATTGGCATAGAACATGCGACAGCATGAAGTGGCAACGAAACCTGCACAAAACGTGGAATATACTTCGTTGCCTCCGCGATCCGGCCAAAAGCAAGAGCACGCAGTAGCACAACTTGCAAAAGATTATTCACACCCATCCGGGCACGGATGCACAAATTCTTCGAGAGCTGATAGACCAATACGTGGAAGTTCAACCTACTACACCCGCTCCAGCATACACTGGCACCGCTAACAACCACCTGGACGCGCCCATACAAGCAGCAGAAGTATATGAAGCCATCCTCACTCTCCGCCCTAACTCGACCCCGGGACCTGATGGCATTACTAATAAAATGCTTCGCAACCTGGATGAGATGAGATGAGATGAGGATGAGCCCTAACAGTTTATTTTAACGCGTACTGGGAAAGTGGAAACCTCCCCTCACAATGGAAAGAAGCCAAAATCATTATAATTCCCAAACTAGGGAAGCGCCTCCTACCCCAAAAGCTCCGCCCTATATCCCTTACTTCATGTGTTGGAAAGATCCCCGAACACGTCATCCTCACAGGCCCACACAGACATATGAAAGACAATGACCTCTTCCCAATACCATGGTTGCCTTCCGCCCTAAATTTCTGTTCAAGATATGATCCAGCTCAAGCACCAAATTATGGATGGCGATAAAAGCTCCATGCTGGACACCAGATCCCTCTTGGGGTTAGACCTACCAAGGCCTTCGATAACGTCGCGCATGAGGCCATACTGAGCCAACTGACATAACTCCAGGTTGGACACTGAACATAAAACTACGTCAAGAAATTCCTTACACGTCGCACGGCCACCATTACTATCGGAGGGTTGCAGTCACCAATTATTCACTTCGGCAGCAAAGGCACGCCACAAGGATCAGTTCTGTCCCGTTTACTGTTTAACGTGACGTTGCTCGGACTACCGCCCGCATTAGCTAGCATTCCCAACCTCAAGCATAGCCTCTACGCAGACTATATCGCCTTGTGGGTCACCGGGGGCAGCGACGGGGACATCCAAGAAATGCTGCAACAAGCCATCAACGAGGTCGTTGCATACGTAGAACCGCGTGGCCTGGAGTGCTCCTCATAGAAATCGAAGCTCCTCCTGTACAAGCCTTATTCTGGACGTCGACGTCCCGACCCTCACCGCCCCCGCCCCACCCCGAGATAGAACTCCACGTGCATCAGCAAGCCATACCTACTGAACCTAGCATCAGTATCGTTGGCTTACGCATCCAATGAACAGCAGAAACACGTAGATACTCAAGGAATTAGATACTCATGTACACCAAACCATTCGCCTCAATGCACGCGTAACGAATCGACATCATGGCATGAATGAAAACAACCTTATATGCCTGGTAACCACCTACGCCCTGAGCAGGTGCACCTATGTCGCCCCGTACCTTAGCCTCAATGCAACTGACAAGCTCAAACTCAATACCACAATTAAGAGGACCTATAAACAAGCCCTACATCTTCCCATCTCCACCTCTAACGAGAAACTGGACGCCCTGCCCATTTACAACACCATAGACGAGGTTATTGAAGCGCAGTGTATTAGCCAATACGAACGACTCGCCAATTCCATCTCTGGCAGGCACATTCTAGGCATCCTGGGCATAACTTACACCACTCAATTCGGACCAAAGTACCCGTCCCTCCAAACATTCGCGCTTTGCTAGTTATCCTACCCATACCTCGCACTATGCTCCCTGAACACAATCCGGAGCGACGGGCAGAATGAGCTAAACGACAATAAAAGCGCTACCACCAAGCCTCTTACATAGCCTACGTGGACAGAGCGGAATACCCCAACCAAAATGCCATGGCGGTCTTCGCCGTCACGGACTCGCAGCACCACCTCGCCGTAGCCGCATCAATACTCACCACGCAAGCCGAAAAAGGAGAAGAAACAGCCATCGCTTTCACCTACAGGGCCACCAATGCACACAGCATCATCAACGATTCAAAAACAGCCATTCCCAATTACACAAAAGGGCTGACGGCTCCCCAAGCGCAGAAGATACTCTCTTGCACTCCTCCCTCAAGGCAACGCCGCTTCCAGATCATCTGAGCCCCTGGTCACTCGGGTCTGGCTGGAAGCGAAGCCGCCCACGATGGCACCCGAGCTGTAGCACAACGGGTGCATCATCCTTCTTCTGAGTCTTTCGTTCCTGACCAGCCCTCTGTTCTGCATCGCGGTCACGCGCGGCACCCAATGGTCACGTTATGAGAAATCCTTCTCCACTACAGCAGAGAGCGGTTATGCTACCCCCAGCACAGAAAACACTGAATAAATCTAAATCCACCACTTGGCGACTACTTAAGACGCGAACTTTCCCGAACACCGTGCTATACAACCGTATTTACCCCGATGCGTACTCCCGACTCTGCAAAGCGTGCAAGGCCCACGCTGACCTCAATCACATTATCTGACAATGTCCTAAAGCCTCACCCACCAGCACCTACCGCGCTAACACTACACGCATCATAACTACGGCCAAGCAGTGGGAGACTTTGCTGCTCAGCTTGGAGCCAGAGGAGCAGCTCTGGCTCGTGCGGATGGCCGACTACCCCATCAAGGACATAACAGTTTTCTGTCTCTCTATCTGACGCAAATTTGGGTATGTGCCTTTGCGATTGTGCCCAACATTTCTCCGATGCTGAGCGGAATCTAATCCACGTCACAAGGGTTCATTATGAACAGCAACCCGACGCATTAGCAGGCTGCGCCAAAGATCTAGGTATGTGCCGCTTTTCCTTCAACGCCTTTCACGCAAACGCTTTAGAAAACTGTGCCATGGATCCACTGGGTATGAGTTACTTTTCAGTGAACCTCTCACGAAGTTTGGTCAATATTAGCCTTTGAGTGTACGGCAAGTAAGGGAAAGTTTCTCTGATTTCCAAGCAAAGGGCAAGACACGCATCGCAGCTCAGAGGCCCATGCTGACTTCTTGGCAGGGCAACGACATGGCGCAGCGTGTAGAGAAAGAAGCGTGAGAGGAGCCCAGTTACCGCGTGACGCGTTTCTCAGCGTTTGGCACGCACCGGCGCGCCCAGTACTTAGGTGGATACGTACTGGCTTTGCAGTGCCGGGGCTATGTGGCACCGAATGTTCTTAGGGAAGAGCTATACAGGAATCACGCTGCATGAAAGATTTCATATGTAACTCGTTTTGATCGTGGCAATATGTTCTATGCTACAGTTATTTAATGGTAAACGCATTACCATCCAGAGTCAACGTGAAATCGGTTCCGCCGAGTTTTCTTGCATTTCACTTCAATTCAGATGCCACCGCTGTCATCGGTATCGAACCCGCCAGCTTGACCTCAGCAGCGCAAGCCCATAGCCATTACGCTCTATTGACGAGATAGGCGACATCTCTAGATCCTACGAGAGTTTTCTGCAAGAAAGCATAAGTACTTACTGGTCGCGTATCTGGAACCAGGAATACGACTTGCAAGTCGGTACAAAGCTGCGTTGTTTAATACCAAGTCGAGGAATGCAAATTCGCCAATGCAAATGGGAGAGGTGGTTGTCAAAAAAAGCGCATAACAAATCGAAGTCGTGAAACTACTACAACGGCTAACAGATAACGATAATGAGTACATTTTACCCGCAACACTCTTGAAATGACGTGCGGGGTATGATGGATGAGCACATTAGAGCAGTGTTGCTGCTTTGGCTCTCGAGCGTCACATCCCATGCTGACGTCCCAAAGCACAGAGCGAGACCTCTGCTGTCTCAGCCCATATATGGTTTTGCGCAACAACATTAGGCAGCGAAGCCGCAGTCAGTTCAAACAGCAGCCACGACAGCGCGGCGGTGCACGTTGGCCAAAAAATGAATTCTTGATTTTTATGTGCTAGAACAACACTCTAATTATGAGGTATGCTGTAGTGGAGGATGTAGATCAATTTTGACTGTACTGTGGCTCTTTACCTGCACCCAATGCACGCCACACACACGTTTTCGCCTTTCGCCTGCAATGAAAGACTGCCACCGGGGCGGAATTTGATCCCGTGACCTCGTGCTTAGCAGAGGAATGACAAAATTGATTAACAAAGTAGCCTACAAGGAAAGTTACTCATCCTGTTTTCAACAAAACTTTCACAGAAAATGGAGACAGATACAGTCAACGTATTTCCGTCGCTAACAGACATCAAGAGCATACGTGAATCGTCGACTATTTCCTCTTGCACTAAGATTTCAAACCATCATCGGCGTAGCCGTTCGCAGCGGTGGTGGTCGCGGTAGTAACCGTAGCGGTAATATTAATGTTAATACGACAGGCCTCAAAAGGAAATGCCGTTCATTGCGAAAAGCCCCGGAATAGCCTCGCGACCCCCGCCACCCCGGATCCTATCAAGGACAGAATAATGTTTTATCTCTTTCCAAGCCCATGCTGTTCGAGGCAAGGCCTATACCCGAAAAACATCTCACTTGAGTAATCCGAAGTCAAGCGGCTCCCAGGATTCGATGGACATACCTCCAAGCCAGGCTGCGCAGCCAGCACCTCGACAGCGGCACTACTCTCACGACCGCTTCAAGAAAGGCAATCCCCGGATTATAGCGCCTGGAAAGGCTCCGTAAGCCAACTTGATTGCATGTGGCACAGCACGGAAATACTAACCGTATAGATACGCAAGTACTACACTGGAATGTACGAGGTCTTATCCGGAATATCAATGTCAATATATAGAACTTCTATACGAATGCAATCCAAAGGTGCTCTGCTTTCAGGAGTCATACGTAAATCAACACAAAGGATCTCCCTCAGGCATATGCAATTTTCCGAAAAGACTGCGACGACGCACTCTCTACGTCGTGTGGTGGTGCAGTAATAGTGGACAAATGCGTTGCTTGTCCGCAGTTACTTCTCCGAACTCGCTTTGAGGAACTTTCAACCTGAGCGGCGCTCTTTCAGAACTTGGTCACCATAAATTCGTTATATATTCCTCCGAATCATCAACACCTCGGAACAGCCTTTCCAAGCTTTATGTTCAAAATTCCTGAAACACATATTGTTGTTGAAAATCTGAATGCACATAGCACTCTGTAGGACGACTCTTGTTTCGATGCCAGAAGGCCCTTAATTGAAATCTTTCTATTCTCCACAGGCGCCTGCTTGCTGAACAGGGAAGCGCCCATATTCCACAACGTCACAAACAAAACTTACTCATCCATAGCTTTAAGTATCGCGTCAAGTGCACTCATGTCAAGTACACAGTGCGAGGCGGTGATGTGCATTTGATGCATCATCAACTCGCCCGACAAACCACCCTTCTTCCCCATGTGTGGAATCCTTTCTTTCCAGCGTTTGGAAGCGTGGGCTGAAGATACAGGCGTACTATTTCAAGAGAATGTCCTGCTGGGTCCCAGTCAGCTTCCCACCGTCTAGGTAGTGGTAGACTATCGACTGTGATGTCTCCTTTTAGAAATTTCAAAACGAGCCTCTGAAACTCATGTACGTTCGCACTTCCTCGAACTCTAAACGAAGTACTGATGTGAAGAAGTTTCCACGGACGCTTACAAATTTTTTACTGGCCCTGTTTACGCTGCCATAGGACCGCCTTTTTAAATGCCTGGTGCAACTAAATCCGCACGCAAGTAATACCGGAAACATGTACAATTCTCTCTGCAGTTAAGCACGTAAATCTAGTGAAGCTTACGAAAGCATTTGTGGTCATAGATTCCATGAGCGTTCTTAGAGATCTACTAAGTCTACAAAAACAGCAGAATACAGTTTTAATGAACTGTATAGCTCGTTATGCTCAGCCTAGATGGGCAACCCAGTCATCATATTACGATGACCTACTCGTAGAGGCATAAAAGGCAGTGTAGTTGTAGATGAAAGTGCCGGGTCAGTAGAATACCCATACAAAAACACAGCTATCCCTCCCACACACCTAAAACGTTTTTTGCGTCATGAGTTGCGGAAATATTTGCAAAGGAAAATGGATGACGGAGAAAACCTTGTAGGTTAAGGATACGACATGCCTATGCAACACAGCCGACTTGAAATGATCCCCGCACATGTGCTAGGTAAGGCGACATCCTTGTATAGTTTTCCGTGTTCTTGTCGAGTGCCCTGAACAAGAAGCCCAGCGTAAAAGTACATATCTCATACATCTTGAGCACATCCCTCTTTACACAGCGCTTTTTTCTGAACCACCCACCGCGATCCCCTAGCCTCTACAGTATTGCACTGCTAAGCACGAGGTTACGGGATGAAATCCCGGCCGCAGTGGCCGCATTTCAGTGGGGCGAAATGCAAAAACGTCCCTGTCCCATACATTGGGGGCACATTAAATATCCCCTGGTGCTCAAAATTAACCCCGAACCCCCCACTAAGGCATGCTTTTATAGTCAAGTCGTGGTTCTCGCGCGTAAAACGACAGAATTCAATTCTTTCTGAAGTAGCAGTGGCTTTTGATCACAAAACAGTTTTAATGTGTTTAGAACACGTAAACCCCGTACAAATCATCTGGCCAGGTTATCTGATTGCCGGCTGAGGCTGCGGTGCAAAAAGGATTTACAGAACGTGCCTCTCATCCCGTGATTTCGATGACCCTCTTGAGGCACTAGCGCTATCGTATACGTTCTATTTAATCAGCTTTTCGTAACGGAACCTTTATGTTCATAGCTCGCACCATTAGTCAGGGTCATGTTTTCATTACGCATATATTTTACGCAATCTAAAGCGATTACTTTTAAGCCTTTATGCAACCACGCTATATCTATCATTTTCAACTCATTTTCTACTCCATTCGTTATATATTGACAACCTATCACCATATGTTGTGGCGCTCGTTGGCCCTAACTGGCACTTGAGCAAATAAAAATTACATATAGTTATTATTTTAGCGCGGCGGTCTTCTGAGATAAGGATGCCAATTCAACCGCAGCTCCGCGCTGTTCTCGCTTGATACTGATATTTCTGTACGCAACTGTGAAAATCGTGAATTTACGTCGAACTTTATTGTTTAAAAAGGCCCAAGCAATCGCGCTAATGCCATGCCGCAAGTGTACAATATTGGCGTTTGGCTCATTTTCGTAAAGGTCAAGCCATGTGATGCTTTGAAAGAGCGATCTACGTATGTCGACACGATAGCCGCCCAGTTTCAGAATGCAGAAGCGCAATGCAGAAGCGAACTATTGGTTTTATTTTGTAAATAGCAAATGGCACGTGTCCCCATATGCATTAACATAAAGCTAAATCACATTTCCATTAGGTAGAAGTCAACTAAATTGTAATTAGTAGGAAGTCTTAGTGATCATTAGGGCTACATCGCCCACCTAAAGCACTTGTCACAATTTGGGATCAAATGTTAAGGCTTTTGATTTGAAACATTTAAAGCATTATAATTGATGAAACAGAGATTATAATGTATGTTTTCCCAGAAGCAAGGTCTACGTAAATCACACTTATGGTGAAACTGTATAATGAATCATGATTGCTTATTCTGCTATTCCCATCGCTAAAAAAGTCAACTCACACGCTAATGACATGCCAGAGTGAATTAGTGGGTGCGTAAAGGTCTCGGTGCCATTGCGAGCTATATTGCTCGCAATATATCTCGAAATGTGTACACACTATGTACCTAGAAGACGTTCACTTGCACTAAATTTGTAAACATTTCAAGCTGCACTATACCTCGCATGTGCAGCAATGTAGCAATGGCAGATTTTCACAAATCCCTACTAGACTTAGTATGTTTTTCACTTGCTTCCAACTTAGACACAATTCTAGCCAATTTCACTCAAGAAACTTCAACTGTCTTTGTTTCTTTTCGTGTCCATTTCTTGCGCTAAGCGCCCACATGTTTCACTGCCTAAAACTGTTCAATATGAGCCGACTATTCAACAGCACGTATGTATGTATGTATCAATACTGGGGAATTTTCAGACAGTCTCCGTACGATCTAAATATGGGCCATAGCGGATACTAGCACTGAAATCGAAATGCCGTCCTATTGTGCATCTTACAGGAGCAAGGTACAAGGCGCATATCTGTACACTGCCTTTTCTTCCCGCCAGCGTACGCAGGGTTTCAGCTACGAATCCTGCATTAGCTATGCATAACAAAGTACGTTTATGTTAATAATACCAATGCCACTTAAAGGAAACGGTAGAAAAGAAACTGTGTTTGCTGGACCTCACTTGGTTTGCTTGACGAAAAATTCCCCTTTCTGCAGCAGCTATGTTTCTGATTTCACCTGATATAGAAGGCTGCGGCAACTCATGCCACGGGAACTTGTGTGTTCCTTTGTATTTGTGTGAATGGATCAATAAACCTTTCAATTGCGAACAGCGCTTGTGTTGAGCTAAAATATAAGTCAATTAAATTATAGTGTTTTATGCTCCAAACCACGAAATGTTATGAGGCAGGTCGTAATGTGGGACTGCGGAATGACTTTTACCACCTAGGGTTCTTTAACGTGCACAGAAATCTAAGTATAAAGGTATTTTTGCATTTCTACCCCATCCAAATCCGGCCGCCATGGCTGGGGTGGTCTCGTGCTCAGCAGTGCGACACCATGGTCACGTGTGGCTTATACGTCCTCGTTCTGGCGTGCTGTATATTTCAAGATGAAGCGTTTACAACTTGCCAAAGTGGCAGTTTTATTGCATGATGATCATTCGCACGAAAATTGGGGTCTTATACTTAAATACTTGCTGAATTTGCCTTATCGCGAGTACCTCAGAATCGCCACGCAAGAGCAAGACACGCACGAGCACGGAACTTATAAAACACAAAGACTGCGCTCACCGAATGCAATGAACGCTTGTTGGCACCTGCGAAACCAACTCGGCCATCCCGCCTTACATCAGCGCTGCACACAATATTTTGTACGCCCTCGGTCTGCATTGGCACTCATATAATTGCCGAAGCTGCTCACGCATTCCGTTCCGCATCTTGCATGCGCAGGCAAACAACCTAGTTTCCAGTCTCGTGACGCTTTTATGAAAGCGTTTCACAATGTATACTAAACAGGATTTCTGCACTGAGTGTCCATGAAACGGTGTAGAGTGTCAATTATTGCCGCAAAACAAACGCATAACCGCATACAACGAGCAATACGTGCAGAATAAACTAAGACAAAGAAAATATTATTCAAGAAGACAAGAAATATCAAGGAACGTTTAATGGAATATAAAAATGGGCCCGCTTCCTTGGGCTCCGCCAGTAATGGCGTCTTTGTGCTAAATTTTCATGCGACTCAAGTAGGCTATATAGACGTCACCAGATGATTCACATCACCAGAATTATGGCAGTAGTGTGTTCCTGCTCTTTATTTTTTCATTGCAGTAAGTGCTGTTTCCATCAAGAGCATGATTTCAACGTATGTTCCGCGAAACATGGCATGAATATAAAATTACATCAACCTGCAATGCCTAAGGGTTGTGGTGCGACGTACGCACTAGACAAGCGTCACTGGCGCCCTCATAGCAATGTCATTGCGAAGTTTTGTGTTAGTACTCGCTTTCTTTTGTACCACTGTCGACAACGTTCGTGAGACTGCATGTTGCATTCTATACACACGGAGATATGACTTGAATTTCGAAGGGAGGCAAATTCATTGTACATTCTTGGACTCGGTGTTTTAGAGCGCAGCTCTCAGGCGCCCACTCCTGCAGCGAGCGTCGGCGTTGTCTTGCGGCGTAACCAAGCGAACTAGCAAAGGATGAAAGAGCAAACGCGGAGCGCCGCAATAATTGAATGACGTGAGGAGGAAAGCGTAGAGAAGGATGCTACGGAACCAAGAGACGGTAAGCTGAGGAGGATATGGCGAGGAGAGCAGCGCGCGCGTAATCTGGGAGGTATGTCGGCAGCGGCTGCTGTGAATCGCGCCCACGCATAAACCGCGCGCTGTCTCTCACTGTCTCGGCATCAGCAAAGCAGACGCGCCAGACTTCGCTCGTTTGCAGCTTGCCGCACGAGGCGGGTTGTCGGCGCCAGCCAATATATCGTAAAATGGAAACACGTATAGAGCTGCGTTGAAACTTTGCATTAGGGAGTATCGTAATCGTCGGGGAATTTTCTAACCATGAAATTCTTACATGTCGCGCATGTACACTTCTTAATCTCATCCGCCCACCTAACTTTCTGCCGCCCCCTGCTACGCTTCCCTTCCCTTGGAATCCAGTACGTAACCCTTAATGACCATCGGTTATCTTCCCTCCTCATTACATGTCCTGCCCATGCCCATTCTTTTTGTTGACTGCAACTAAGATATCATTAACTCGCGTTTGTTCCCTCACTCAATCTGCTCTTTTCTTATACCTTAACGTTACACCTATCATTCTTCTTTCCATAGCTCGTTGCGTCGTCCTCAATTTGAGTAGAACCATTTTCGTAAGCCTCAAGGTTTCTGCCCCATAGGTGAGTACTGGTAAGACACGGCTGTTATACACTTTTCTCTTGAGGGATAATGGAAACCTGCGGTTCATGATCTGAGAATGCCTGCCAAATGCACACCAGCCCATTCTTATTCTTCTGATTATTTCCGTCTCATGATCCCGATCCGCCGTCACTACCTGCCCTAAGTACATGTATTCTCTTACCACTGCCAGTGCCTCGCTATCTATTGTAAATTGCTGTTCTCTTCCGAGACTGTTAAACATTACTTTAGTTTTCTGCAGATTAATTTTTAGACCCACTCTTCTGCTTTGACTCTCCAGGTCAGTGAACATGCATTGCAATCGGTCCCCTGAGTTACTAAGCAAGGCAATATCATCAGCGAATCGCAAGTTACTAAGGTATTCTCCATTAACTTTTATCCCCAATTCTTCCCAATCCAGGTCTCTGAATACCTCCTGTAAACACGCTGTGAATAGCATTGGAGAGATTGTATCTCCCTGCCTGACACCTTTCTTTATTGGGATTTTGTTGCTTTCTTTATGGAGGACTACGGTGACTGTGGAGCCGCTATACATATCTTTCAGTATTTTTACATACGGCTCTTCTACACCCTGGTTCCGTAATGCCTCTATGACTGCTGAGGTTTAGACAGAATCAAACGTTTCCTATACTACACTGATCTCCCACATACTCCCTATAACTACACTGATCTCCCACAGCATCTCTGAGTGTTGCTGGTCCTTCCCGGCACAATTTGCACGTGTCGTACTGATGCTTATCTAAGAAGATACGTTTCAGACGGAATGGATTAGGGAAGGTGTTCGTCTGGAGCTGTCTCCAGGCGACAGCCTGCCTCCTGTTCAATTTGGGACTCAGCGGTAGGTATATCCTTCTGGCGTTTAGATATGTACTGGGTATGTCATTGTATCGGGTGAGCCTGTCCCGTTCTGCGCGAGCAGTGTTCGCTATCGTGCGAGAGGCGTTGCCTTGTTCGACGCGGCGGGTCATGTCTCACGCCATCCGGCGCGCCGTCTCGCTTAGGTTCGGGAGCCGGTCTCCTTCCGTGGTGACGTGCGCGAGGAACCATATGATCCTCGAACTCGCGCTTTTCTACGTGCCCGCTTTGGCCAGAATGGACAGGGCTTCCTTGGAAATTCTACCTTTGGCGTAATTCTTTACTGCCGTTTGCGAGTCGCTTACTTCGACTTCGCATTCCTGTTCTGTGAGGGCCAGCGCGATCGATACTTCCTCCGCTATTTCCGAGTGTTTGGTGTATACATTGCGTGCAATTTTGACTTTTTAGGTTGTGTCTATGACTACGGCGGTGTATTTGTGGCCGTTTGGATATTCGGCTGCGTCAACAAAGCGCGCATTTCTCTCTGCCGAATGAACGGAGCAGAGCGTCGGCTTTTTCCATTCTTCTGCGTGGTTGTAATCGGGCTGCACGTTTCTTGGGATGTTTGCCACCGTGGAGGTGTGTCTGATTTTGTTGGTGATATGCAATTTCTGGCCGTGCTGGTTGTGGTACGTTATGGCGAGCTTGTTCCCAATGTGCATTTTTGTCGGACTGTTCGACAGGCGTTCGAGCTGCGAGATGCGTTATGCTTCGGCTATTTCTTCCAGGGTGTTATATATGCCCAGATGGACCAGGAGCTCGGCGCTCGTCAATTCCGTGAAGCCCAGGCCTATCTTGTACGTTTTCCTTATGAGCGTATTGATCTTGTTCTTTTCAGCGACGTAGCAGTTGTGGTGGGTAGCTACGTAGGCGATGTGGCTTACAACGAAGGAGTGGATCAGTCGAATGACGTTTTCTTTCTTCAGGCCCGCGTGTCTGTTGGCTATACTGTTTATGAGTCTCGTGGCGCTGGTGACTTTGCCTTCGACCTTCCTCAAGGTTTGGTCATTAGGTCTGTTGGACTCAATGATTATTCCGAGTATTCTGATTTGGTAAGCAACCAAATCTAATTTTTTCACTACAAATGGGGCTTCAGTACTCTCTTCATACTACATTACATGGCGTAGTCTCTCATTCATAACAACCAATTCTGAGCGGTTCAGTGCTGCTAGACACGCTGTAATTGTTTCCCTAGTTCCAAGAAATATTTTTGTGGCACTTGTGTCATTCCGCAGCATTCGTATAAAATCCCAAGCTTTATTTTACATGCTTAGTAAAGGTCTCATCGACCATTATATACTAGCCCGTCGAAGATACAAAAATCAGCACCTTGTATAACAACGAATCATGCTTCATATCTAGAATCAAATACGACGAGTTCCTTCCACCATGAGAGTTCGCTAATGCATTGAACTCTTTCTTTTGTTCCGTTTTTACAAGTAAACTTCCTGTTCCCTCTAATATTGAGTTCGGTTGTGTTACCCCTATCATGAATGATATCTTAATCACTCAGAAGGGCATAGAAGATGCTATTGATCGTCTAACAGCTCGGCTCCCGGCCCATACGACATCTATGCAAGACTACTAAACTCGTTTCTCCGCTGACCAAGACTTTCATTTAAACAACTACAAGTATTTTTGATTGGATAGACCTCCCAGAAGTGATGGATTACCTTTTTTCATTTCATTTAAATTCTGTCATAAAGCAAAAATTTCACGTCATACTCTGTCATCCGAATGTGAAATCTTAATGCAAATAACTATTTCGGATTGTGCCCAAGTCTGTATGACTAATTCCTACTTTCCCGCAGGGTTTCAAGACGCAAGCTAACTTGACGTCGAAGTGGCCCACTCATGTGGAAAACGTTTATGGGATTGGACTATTGCGAACAATTTATCATGGTTAAATGCTAGTTGCCACTTTCGTGCGTTTGCAGTAGCGATCTGTCCCAGATATGACATCTGCTACCTCAGGCATTTCCATCTCTTCTTGTGCCGTGGTCGATGCCACCACTAGTAGTGACCACCACCCGATTGCCATAGCTATTAACCTCCTGACTTTTTAAAATAAACATGCGCAACCTTTGGCGGACTATGAAAAAATTTTTAAATAATTTATCTTCAACTTTGTCTTCTATGACATGTATGGAAAGAGTTACTAAAGCGATGAACCTTTGTACAAAATTGATAGGTACCACTAAAATGTGTGTTTGTAGTCTCATCAAAAAAAGGGGCTACTAATTGTCCGTGCTGGAATAGTGATTGCGCACGAGGTAATAGATGCCGAAAAGCTGCATAGAAGAAAGTTATTTTCAAGCAGTGCCCTACTAATTGGAGTGATTATAACTATGC
This sequence comes from Dermacentor albipictus, assembly GCF_038994185.2. Lineage (NCBI taxonomy): Eukaryota > Metazoa > Arthropoda > Arachnida > Ixodida > Ixodidae > Dermacentor > Dermacentor albipictus. Next base: position 47,397,271 of record NC_091830.1, read on the forward strand.
TGCTGCAATATTTAAAATAGCAATTTCATTAATGAAGGAGAGTTATGATGTGATGAAAAATGGCATAATTGTTAATGAAAAGTGTTAATAAAAAAACAATGTTCAGGTTCCTGCGCTCTTGCACGGCCGTTACAAACCCCATAATTATTGGCGCAGTTGCTATGTACCCCAAAAAATTCTTAAAATCAATAGATAAAATTCCTAAAGGTTGAGAACAGCCTTGTACAACTCAGCTGCGGTAAAGTTCGTAGAGGCACTGCCAGTGGATGATACCTTAGACGTAACAATGAAAGAGCTTAAACACATTTTTCATCTGCTCCCTGGCAAAGCTCCAGGTCCAGATGGCATTACATTAGGCATGTGGAAAATATTGTTTGACCTCTCCTCGCAACACCTTTTCCTTATAGTTAATTAGAAACTCGCAAAAGTAACCCCCTGCTTAAAAAGCAAGGAACAGGAATGAATATAGATAATGTAAGGCCAATAGGACTAACTTGAAACATTATGAAATTAATAGAAAGGGTATTGCACATTCGTATCATTAATTTTTAAATGATAATACATTATTAAGCCCATGTCAGATTGGATTTCTACCTGGATGCTCGATATGGTGCGCACACGTTCATTTAGAGGGACGCACTAAGCTTGCGCAACACAGGCGGCTGTGCGCGCAGCTTTAGTCACCCTTGATTTAGCTAAACATACGACAGCGTAGAGGATGTCATACTCCTTAACTCTTTAAATCGCATGACTTTTCCTCGGTGTACTATAATATGGATATGTGAATTTTTAAAGGATAGGAACATTTATAGTTCCCAACTTGGCTTGTTGACGAAAAAATAAAACCAATCAAGAGGAGTTCCTCGGTGATCTGTCCCTTCTCCTATTTTGGTTAACATTTAATAATCTCGTCCCATTGTGCGATACCGTACAAGTATATGTTTATGCAGAAGACATAGCATTCTTTGCATCCGCGAGTGACATTCACTCATTACAAAGAACACTGAAATCACACTTAAGAACGCTTGAAGCTTAATTGGTTTGCGGATAGTCTACTGCTGCTTAATATTAACAAAAGTTCCTTATTGCCTTTCAGTTGAATGTACCGGTTAATATCTACCTGCAATACCGTCAGGAAATAATTCCGCAAGTTGACTTTATCAAACATCTATGTGCAATATGCGACGCAAGACTAGGATGGCTAAATCGCAATGATCATGTTAAATCTAGGGCAGCACGCGCTGTTGGCATGATATGCAGACTTGGCCGACATCGCGCAGGGCTACGCAGAGATACTCTAGTAATGATTTATCGCCTGTACGTACGTTCAACTAATACTGGAATTTGGGTGCATGCTATTCTCGAGAGGACCGGAACACAAAATTGAACCCCTAGTTCCTCTAGAGCGGGATGGCTCCCCGGAATCTTCTTGGTTTACCGAAAGTTTTAGCTAACGATGTTTTATATAAAGAAGCACGACTGCCTACTCTTCCCTGCCGATTCGACATTGTAACAGTCAAAACGTACTTGAACATTTAGGAATCTGTTTTGAGACGATCACAATTTGTATGTATTAGTGAAATGATGGCATTTTCCGATGAGCATTGGTCCCGCCTACATAGACCTCAGGCATTTTGCGTACAAGGTGAGCTACATCTACTAAACGTTTACGTACGCGAAATAATTTGTCCAGACAAGCCCTTGCCTAATATAAAAATTGAATTTGTTGATAAATTTCTATCAAATAAGAAATTCCTGCCTACTAGATATTTAAATGGCATGCTACAGGATCACCTGACACAAGTGGGAAAAGATCATGTGATCGCGACTGATGCGTCAACAAGTGAGGTCAAAGCAGCATTGGGTATTTTCTCCGAGTCCCTATCCTGGTCATATGCATTACGCCTTCCGAATTTTACACCCATATCTCTGGCTGAACGATCAGCTGTTATTTTAGCTCATCAAAACTTCCTTCAAGTTATTGAACAACGGTTATAGTGACTGATTAGTGTCAGTATAAACATCACTCACTTCATCTTCCCACACTACTGTAGCCAATACATTTAAATAATTATTCAAACTTAAGCCTGATGCGCTTGGTATAGGTTCCAGGTCCTCGTGGTGTACTCTTAAATTGAATGGCACACACATTTGCCCGGATATGTTTTGATGGACCAGCTATATGCGTTATGCCTACTTTCGCTTACATCACTGCGTCTAGGTTTGGATAATTTTCTCTTTTCTAAGATTCGACAGAACTGAAAATCCTGACGTCGGAATTTAATAATTGGCCCTTTTCATGAGACAATAAATGGTGTCCCAAACGTAAATTCGAGATCTCCATAACAAAATTACGATGCTGCATCTCAGCATGTAATGTTTGCCTTTACATATCTGGTCTGGCACCGTCCCCTCTTCGTCCTACCTGCCAGGAACCCGAAACCAATGATCATTTTCTAATAGTATGCCATCGATTGAGAAATCAAAGGAAGAAATTAAAATTTTCCTTCAGGAAATTGGGTATTTCTTTAACTACTCAATATTCTCTCCTTCGGGGCTTCTTCGTTGGACAGGAACATCTGCGTGGCCATTTGCGACTATCTCTGCGACACAAGAAGGCTACCATGTTAATTCTCAAAATCAATATTTCGATAGATCATTCAATTCCTGATCCTTCGCTAAAAATTATTTTAATACTACCCAAATGGGAAAAAAACTTCCTGTTTATATATAATTACAAACACCATTATTTCTGCATGTGCCCAATAAATCTATCTTTAATTAACATGGACGTTGTACTTCACCCTGATTTACTTTTCCGCTTTGGTTTTTCTCTCTGTCCCTTTAACCTATAATTACGGGTTCATTGTCCACACCCCGTAGTGGATATGCCCCACAAATGAGAGAGAAAGAAGTTTAATGACACGAAATGCCGAGAGGTCTGCCTGAGGTATATTCCTCTAGCCAGCTACTCGGCATTGGGGGAAGGGGAAGTGGGAAAGAAAGAGGGAAGAAAGAGGTGCATGATGGGTGACGATGACGATAGAAGGAAGATGTAGAAAATATGGCAAGCAATTGGGCACAAATGAGAAGCAAGCAAGCAAGGATCCCGCCTGATTGAGCGGGCTTGGCTAAATGTTTGTGCACCAGGCGCCAGCGTCTGTCTGTGTGGTCTGTCTCCCACAACCACACCAGTCTTTATAAAGCACAATATAGCCAGCTGCAATAAAGCTTCGCTTCACATTAATTCTAATATGTGCCACTTATCTGCATAACTTAATTCAAATATGATTCTGTTGAAAATGAAGCTTGCAGGACCAGGTCAGTGCAAAGTACGTCTGTGTAAATTCTTCCAGAGCACCCCCAGCTGAAAAAAAGATGAAGACACTCGCGGTGCTGTTCCTCCGTTTTCTGGAAGCACAGTTAAATGCCGCCTTCACATCAAAGGTTACGTTTAGTATTCTGACGGCTTGGTTGACTGGCTAAGCAGCCTCGTCATTCCATTCGCACCGCTGGAAAATCCAGCAACGAAGGGTTAGTAATGACACGGGATTTTAGATGGTAGTGTTAAAATACATCCACAATCGATCGTCGATGCTTCGTGCAAAAATTCGCGCAGCAAATGTCTTCGGTGAAAGTTCAATGCCTATAGAGCGGGTTCGAGGGTAATCAAATGAGGTAAATTCTACTGGAAGCGTTCGCGCAGGCCTTTCTAAAGTACACCACAACGTTCCATTCATTATATTGCTGCGCATGTATGCCTCGTGAGCGAGAACAAGGATTTGTGAAGCTCTCCGAACATCTTCACGAAATGAAGTGCTAAAGACAGCGCAGGGGCATCACGATAGGAATGTGATGAAGTATGCAAAATCGCTTGTAATTTGGCTATCGCCTGACGCATGGTTAATGAAAATATGTACGCCTTAGAATTGTGCACGCCATGACGAAGAAAAGAACAAACGCAGCTAAGAAATTTTTTGCCACAGAAGAGCACGCGGGACTAAGAAAAACATCAAGAAGAAATATTAGGATAAGAAGGCAGCCGCGGAAAGGACACAACGGGTCAGTGACACTGAGAGGAGTTGGATACACTGCACAGCTGCGGTCTCGAATGGGGTCTGAAGCGATAGAAGCATGACGTTCATCAGGTTGTAACGTCGCTTTTTCATTAACTGCGTCATTTCTCCCGGCTGAGCTCCGGCGACAAGGCGTCTGAGGTCTTGCCTGTCTCTGAGCACCTGCAAACGTGACCGTTCTAACTCCGTCGTCCGGATTTCTCATCTGGAGGAAACCGAAACTGGTGAACTCTCCATTTTTGTCGATAAAAAATTAGTCAGTCTTAATCATTGCACATTTGTTATCGCAGCGTTAAGCTCGTTAGTTTCTTCGCCGTCTAAAATATTCCACATGATTGATTGGTAATGTTATTTTTTTCGAATTCTCTGAAGAACTAGGGATGTAAGCACAGCGGAATTTTCCGTAGTCGACGCGCATTACATTTCGCTATACCTTGTCTCTTTCCGCTATGATGTGGAATAATTGTAACGTCCGCACAAGTACAGTATGATGTTTTAGCAATGATGGCCTTCAATTCAGGCGATAACTCCAGTTCTATAGATACCACAACCAACCTAATCTTCTTGTGTGTGCTTTCACAGTCAACGCCTGGGTTTTAGTGCCTCCTGAAATTACACGAGGCAACGTGTCAATTGCCAGTACCTCAACTGTTTTCGGTGGTCCCCATTAACATTACTTTACGTCATCTTTTTATGGATAATGGGCGGTAGTCTGGGCAAAACATATGAATGAGGATATATAGATATATATATATATATATATATATATATATATATATATATAGTTGGAGGAACGAAGGTGCACACTCACGAAAATTGCATCTTTAATGGTGTTAACATTGCGGCCGTGGCACGGCCTTCGTCAGAATAAACGTGTTTATTCTGATGAAGGCCGTGCCACGGCCGACACGGTATAGACATTACAGATGCAATTTTCATAAGTGTGCACCTTCGTTCCTCCAACTACCTATACACCGGACCCACAGAACTTTTCATTGAATATATATATATATATATATATATATATATATATATATATATATATATATATATATATATATATATATATATATATATATATACAGTGAAAGCTCGTTAATTCGAACTTCAATAATTCGAATTTATGCATAATCCGAACAGTACGATTTGGTCCGGCTAAGCTCCACAGAAGTCTATGTATAAAAAAGTTCGTTAATTCGAACGCGAGAAGGTTCCCTCACGGATAATTCCAACAAAGCTCGCCTAGCACACGGCCAGAGACGGCCGCCTACGGCCGCCTACTGCCTACACACAAGGCTGTATTGCCTCCGAAATGGAGAGAACGGCGAGAGAAGGCAAAATCGGACAAAAATCTAACCGACGCGGGGTCAGCCAGAAGGCAGCGGCGGTTGCCGCCTCTCTGTTCTACGTAACCTCGGAGACTTTTTACCCGTTGCGAATCTCGGACGCTTTCCAAATCTTGTACAGCTGCTAATGTTGTGCGGAGATGGCACGGCAAGCGCCAAAACACAGCGAATCAAGTACGTCGCAGCTGCGCTTGCAATCAAGAACCAACGAATCGGGGCCTTCGCCACCTTCACATGTTCAGCGTCTTTGTCTCGGCAGTCTTCATCGGTTATGCACCTCTGTTTTGAGCTTAGGGGGTATCGGCCGTCGCGATTCATTGTGATGGTGTTAAGTCTCGGCTAACGTTCGTTTCGGTGGACATCGGTGGTGTGGCACAGTCAGACCCAGAGCTTCAACTTGAAGATGGCGTGTGCCCGCGGCAAACGCCATCACTTTCTGACACACAAAATTTCTGACATGCCCTACTGCTTCCAAATCGCAATGTACTGTTGCTCTCCTTCACTTTCGTTAGTTCGAACTTTCATTAATTCGAACTGAAGCGGCTTCCCTTTGCGGTTCGAATTAACGAGCTTTTACTGTACATATATATATATATATATATATATATATATATATATATATATATATATATATATATATATATATATATAGACACACCAGGCACGTACCCAGGATTTTCTTTCGGGGGGGGCCCACCACCTCTCATCATCATCATCATCATCATGTTTTATGTCCACTGCAGATCGAAGGCCTCTCCCGATCTCCAATTACCCCTGTCCTGCCGCCAACCGATTCCAGCTAGCACCCGCGAATTTCCTAATTTCATCGCACCATCTATAGAGATCTGCAGTTTTCTATACTGTGCTTCCCTTCTCTTGGCACCCATTCTGTAACCCTAATGGTGCAACGGTTATCTAACCGGCGCATTACATGACCTGCCCAGCTACATTTTTTCTTCTTGATGTCAATCAGAATATCGTCTATACCGGTTCGCTCTCTGATCCAAACTGCTCTCTTTCTCTCTCTTAACGTTATGCCTAGCAACATTCGTTCGATAGCTCTTTTCGCGGTTCTTAACTTGATCTCAAGTCTCTGCCCCATATGTCAGCACTGGCAAAATGCACTGAGTGCCCACCTTACTTTTCAATAATAATGGTAAGCTTCCAGTCAGGAGCTGGCAATGTCTGCCGTATGCGATCCAACCTATTTTTATTCTTCTGTGAATTTCCTTCTCATGATCAGGGTTCACTGTGATCAATTGACCTAGGTAAACGAACTCCTTCACAGCCTCTAGTGGCCGACTGGCGATCCTGATGTCTTGTTCCTTTGCCCGACTATTTACCATTATCTTCACCTTCTGCATATTAATATTCAGCGCCACTCTTTCACTCTCTCAGTTAAGGTCTCCAATCATTTGTTGTAACTCGTCTGCATTGTTGTTGAATAGAACACAGTCATCGGCAAACCGAAGGTTGCTGAGATATTTGCCGTCGATCTTTACTCGTAAGCCTTCCCAGTTTAATAGCTTGAATTCTTCTAAGCACGCAGTGAACAGCTTTGGAGAAATTGTGTCTCCCTGTCTGACCCCTTTTTCTATAGGTATCTCCCTGCTTTTCTTGTGTAGAATTAGGGTAGCTGTAGAACCTCTGTAGATATTCTTACGCGAAGGACGAGTCAGTAAGACGAGAAACTATTTACAGATTATATTTGCAACAACGGTTGCAGCGCTGACCGGTTAGATTCACAGCGCGAGCCCAGTTCGTTCTTCCTCCTCTTTTCCGGTGTGATGGCGCCCACGCGCCTCGTTCAAACAAACAGATACCACAAGCATGTAGCAATATTTTCCAAGCTTTTTACGTGAGCGTTCTGTACTCCTTGATTACGTAGTGCCTCTATGACTGCTGGTATCTCTACTGAATCAAATGCCTTTTCGTAATCTATATAAGCCACGTAGAGAGGCTTATTGTACTCTGCGGATTTCGCGATAACCTGAGTCATGACATGGATGTGATCCATTGTAAAGTATCTCTTCCTGAAGCCAGCCTGTTCTCTTGGTTGACAAAATCCAGTGTTGCCCTTATTCTATTGGAGATTATTTTGGTAAATATTTTATATAATACTGGGAGCAAGCTAATGGTCCTGTATTTTTCAATACTTTAACGTCTCCTTTTTTGTGGATTAGTATAACGTCTGCATTCTTCCAGTTTTCTGGGGCCCTTGCAGTCGATAGACACTTCGTATAAAGAGCCGCCAGTTTTCCAAGCATTATGTCTCCTCCATCTTTGATTAAATGGACTGTTATTCCACCTTCTCCTCCCGCTCTTTATCGTTTTATGTCTTGCAGGGCCCTTCTGACCTCATCGCTAGTTATAGGAGAGTTTCTGTATCCTGTTCATTACTGTTTCTAAGTGAGCTATCGTGACTCCTCAGGGTATTGTATACAGGTCAGTTTAGAATTTTTCCGCTGCTTTTACTATACCTTCGAGATTGCTGATGATATTATCTTTTCGTGTATACATCATGGTTTGTCCCAAGCCAGGTTTCTTTCTTACTGATTTCAGGCTGCATTCATTTTTTACAGCTTCTTCAGTCTTTCTAATGTTATAGTTTCGGATATCAGTTATTTTCGCCTTAGTGGTCAGTTTTGACAGTTCCGCGAATTGCGTAACGCTGCGCGGCCGCCAGTCCCACACAACCGCGTAGAGCGCAGGACTCTGCGATTCTAGATGTACTGCACTCACCGCGAAAGCTTAGATAAACAACCACATAAGCACAGCAGAGAAGTGGCTACGTGAGGCGGTTCGACCGATAACTGTAGAAGCGTCATTCAAAGCAAGTAATTGTTCTCCACTTCCGGCAGCGTTTTCTCTACTTCCTTCTTAAATAAAAAGATGTTGATCCATAAATATTCTCATAAACAACGGTTAACTTTTTTTATTATTCGATTTTCCTTGCAGTTTGGTTGTTGCCTTGGCTCTCTCCCTTAGTAGATCACTTAATTTCTCAACTCCTTTCGATTTTTGTTTCCAGTTGCCAATTTTGCACGAAAAGTGCTATACAGTTAGGGAAAAACAGACGAGGTAACGGGCGACCATCATCTTGCTTATGGGTTTAAGGGTTATTGCAGGGTTTCATGATGGACGCACTTTCACATTATTTTATTTCCCAGCTTATCTAACCCATATCACGTGTACATGGTTGCGGGCATCTGCCAGCCTTGCGGCGAGCCGTAACTCAAGGAAATAATGAAGCAAAGGGAAAAGTTAAACGCAATTGGCGTTTTCTCCGGCCGCAACTCGTTCCGCGAGAGTGCAGACCAGCTCAGTAACAGCCGCATCCCTTTCCTGATCCCAGGATCAGCCTAAACAAAGAAGGTTGAACTAACAAAAGCAACAGCTATGCGCGTGACGGTTGAATAGATGGTGACAACTGAACGCATCTCGAGTTAATCGCACGGGTGCGGAATCTATGAGAAAACTGTCCTTCACATTACAAGAGATGCCGATAACTACCGCCATCTAAAAGGAGTGAAAAAGGCAGCATAATGCTGACCGATTAATAGCTGCCAAGTCTCAACATTGATCTGGCGGCGCTTTAGGAATGTGTGAGGAGTGGTGGCGTGGATGGGGAGGGGGGGGGGTATGCCACTTGATTTCGGGGGGGGCCCGGGCCCCCCCGGGCCCCCCCCTGGGTACGTGCCTGAGACACACACACATGGCATTTCTGCAGTGTCAAAGTAGACCGTGATGTAAAAACTGAAAAGCTGATACCAGAACATTTAAAATTGTGCAAATCCAGCGTACTTACAATTCATGTGAAGTGACGCCTTAGTGACAGTCTCTAAACAAGTGAAACATATTTGTCCCTTTCATCCCTGCGCATTTGCGGAAAGAATACCGGCACGCGTGAGAGTCCTTTCCCGCGCCGATGCTACACAATGCAACATACAAGTCGATCATAGTGGGTTTGCTCCCACCACCATATTTCTTTGTATTTGTTTGTACTGTTTTTTTTTTTTTTGAAGCGTGTGCTCTCCGGCTAAACTGCACCACCAGCACCCACCATCCATGGTCACAAAAGTCCGAGAAAGTTCGCAAAGAAAGATTTTTACTTTAAATAATGCATCGCCTTGAATATTGCCGGCTGCTTGGTAGTTTCACATAGCAAGCACGGTCACATATAAAAAATTTCGGCGCCCTTCCACTCCGTGATGAAGCATGACCAGCGAAGCTGTGGATGTGGGCCCCTTAATGGCGAACTGCACCTCCACCGCGGGTCGGCCCGGTATTGCACTATCTTCGGGATGGGCCGACGTATGGACAGTGCTTAATGCCTGAGAGAGAGAGAAAATAGAGAGAGTACAATTTTTACTTCCAAAATTTGGAAAGATTAGTAGGGATTGGCTTCACCCCTTTGCTCATGCGCTGGACGTGGCCTCGGTCTCGTGGACGGAGGCGGCCTCCAGTGCAGCGTTGATATCCAGTTGGGCTTTCAGGTCTGAGCTAGGCACGGCAGTTTCCTAGTCGTTTTTTTGTTCTTGATGTTTAATGCATGCTTTTTCTTGATGCATTGCCAAATTTTGTTGAAGAAGTCTACTATGCAACTGCTATGGTTGCAGTGGGGATCGTAGATCTCTTAATATATTCTGTACAAAGAGGCTGGCGTTGCAAACGTGCGCGTTTGCTGTCTCCTCCATACCCATTCCTGTTTTATGCGAAGCATACTAGCCGCACAACCACGCTCTTCCTTGCTGCGCCGAGCGCGGCCACGTAGCTACCATTGAGGGTATTATTTATTTATTTATTAGTTACCTGCATCGCCCCGTAGGGCATTACAGCAGGGAGGTTACAAACTTTAATCAATACATCAACAAATTAGTTTAATGCGTGGTAAAAAGCATCATTTTCTGTAATATATACAATGGTCGATGGCAAACTGTTCCAACCTCGAACAGTTCTAACAAAAAAAGAATAACGGAAGACGTCACCCCTACAAGAAAATTCCCTGACCTTCAAACAGTGGTCAAGTCGCCTAGATATATAGTGTGGTGCCTGGATATATTTATCGCGGATTATGCCTGTTTTAGAATAATAAACCATTGTTCATTGCTGCGCGTCTCAGATGTGGGTCTATTCTCTTTTAAGTTTGCTATGTTTGTTATTAAGTTGCTTCTATTTTTATGCGTTGCATATTGCAATCACTCAGTTCAGCCCTTGGGCGCGGCCGGGCAGCCACCATTGATCTTTAGCGCAACCACGTGACGTGACGTCACGACAGCCGGAGGAAAAGCTGGGCCTCAACTCGCGCAATATGCAACGCATTCTTGGCTTAACCAAGCTAAGCCTGGCCATTTCTGTATGCGAAGCATACTAGCCGCACAACCACGCTCTTCCTTGCTGCGCCGCGCGCGGCCGCGTAGCTACCATATGACGTCATAAAAGCTGCAAAAGCGGAGGCTCAAATCGTGCGCTCGCTTGCGGCTGCGTAGCTACATAGCCGTGTCTCAGCTCGTGCGCTCGCCTGCGGTCGCACAGATGGTACTGCGGCCTAACTCCCGCTCCTCCCGCTAGGGCACTGACGTCACAACAACATGCCTCAACTCGTCAAGTTGCGAGTGTATCTGTCGCTCGCCACTACTTTACTGGTCACAACAGCGTATTTATTGGTTTGAAAATAAAGGAATAAGCAGAGTAACGCATGAGTGGTTCCTTCGTCTAGCCGAACCAAATATAGCCAAGCAACAGCAGTTCACCAGGCTAAACAGTGGTTCAACAACTGAAATAAAGGCTAGTATGCTTCGCATCCTGGGCTTAACCTTAGCTAAGCCACAGCCATTTTTTATCTAATTTTTATGTTCTTGCAGTATGCGAGTCATCTGGCGAAGGCGTCGGCATATTTGTGGCCGGGGAGATCTGAGTGCGTGGGTGTCCATTGCAGAACCTTTCTAACATTTTTGGGCATTCAATGTAGCAGTCTAAGTGGATGTTTGGATATTACGACGCTTCTGTAATTAATAATCGCAGCCTTTGAATCATAAATAATTGTTCTCTCACCTTATATGTGGAACGCTAGGGCTATTGCAAATTCCTCCGCCTCTTCTATGGAATCGCACGGAATGATGACTTCGGTGTTCTCGGGAAAATTGGTGGCCACTGCAACTGCGGCTTTTCAGCCATTGTACCTGGCAACGTCAGCGTATAATACCCGTCTATCGTCTTTCTGTGTTCTGTGAAGGACTTTTGCTCTGTCTTTTTTTTTTGGGGGGGGGGGGGTGATATTTCGAATGCATGTTTTTTTTTTCTCTAGGGAGTGGGGGCATGATGAATCTGTCTCTGATTTCATTAGGGATAACGTGACATTCGCCTTTCCCTGCTATGGCCAGGTTGATGTTTAGTTTGTCCAGAATGTATCTACCTGTGTCCCTCTGTTTTCGTCTTCTGCAATGAGCTGTGATGTGTGCTGCTATGAACTCTTCTAGATGATTGCGTAACCCCAGCGCCAGTAATCATTCGGTGTTGGTGGTTACTGGTAGGCCAAGGCCTTGCTTGTAAAGTTATTGGATGAGTGCATTCATCTCGTTCATCTCACCTTTGTGCCATTTGATATGCGGAGCTTCGTATGCTATTCGGCTGATTTTTAAAGGCTTCATCAGCCTCAATCCGTAGGTTACTTTCATGCCGCGGTGTTTATTTCCCACGCTCTTAACCATTCTTGTTATTTGTGTCGTTTTCGCTTCAATTTCTTTTTATGATTTCCCCGCTGTGTCCCTTTTCCGGAATGTGTAGATCCAGAACCCGGATTTCTTTAACTGTGGGTATTTCCACTTTTCCTACTTTTTGTATCCGTTCTGTTTTTGCGATTCTTCTTGCCCCTAGAAGTGGATACATAAAAAAGAATTTCTGACTTTTCTAGAGAGCATGCCAGGCCTTCAGTTGGGCCTAGCGTTCTGCCGTGGTTGCCGCTTTTTCTAGCGTGGCCTTGGTCTCTCCATCGCTGCCTTTCGTCACCCATCAGCTGATGCCGTCACCATAGAGATTGTAGTTTAGATTGGTTAACTGATTTAATTCTTTTGACAACCTAATCATAACTGCGTTCAATAAGAAGGGGGATAGTACTGCCCCTTGTGACGCTCCTCTCACTCCCAGCTCTAGTCTCTCAAAGTGGGAGCGCCCCAGGTGCAGGGTTGCCGTCCTTTCTATGAGGAAGTCACTAATGTACTCGAAGGTTTTTTTCACCGTGACCTAGGTCCTGAATGCCCTTGAGTATCGTCGCATGCGTGGCATTAAGGAAGCCTTTCTTTATGCCTAATACTATTATGGAAAGAAGAATTATAGGTGTAACGTTAACGGATAAGAAAAGAGCAGATTGGGTGAGGGAACAAACGCGAATTAATGACATCTTAGTTGAAATCAAGAAAAAGAAATGGGGCATGGGCAGGACATGTAATGAGGAGGGAAGGTAACCGATGGTCATTAAGGGTTACGGACTGGATCCCAAGGGAAGGGAAGCGTAGCAGGGGGCAGCAGAAAGTTAGGTGGGCGGATGAGATTAAGAAGTTTGCGGGGACGGCATGGCCACAATTAGTACATGACCGGGGTTGTTGGAGAAGTATGGGAGAGGCCTTTGCCCTGCAGTGGGCGTAACCAGGCTGATGATAATGATGATGATGATGATGATGATGAATACTATTATGGCTTTTTTGCCCGTCGTGTTGGTTCCTCGGTGTAATATTCATTGTTTTAGCCGCCGCAGCAAGCTTTGGTCTGAAGCCTACCATGGTGTGTGGCTACAATCCCTTTTGCTCCGTACGTCTATTGATGCTGGCGATGACCACGTGCTTCATCGACTTCCCTGTATACGAGGTTAACGAGATTAGCCTGAAATTATCCAATGATAGTTTCTTACAGGGTTTAGGTATGAACACTATTTTGGCTTTCTTCCAATCTTTGGCTATGCCCCCTCTTGCCCAGCAATCATTCATGTAGCTTGTGAGTGCTGTAATTGAGCCGTCATCCAAATTTCTGAGCATTTTGTTCGTGACTCCATCTTCCCCGGTTGCGGACTTTGGGTTGAGTTTCGATATCTTATATCTCAGTACCGCCTTGGTGAAAGAGGAGTTTAACTCTTCGTTCGGAGCCCCCGTTATCCTGTGGGGAGCTCTTGTTCAGTTTATTGAACTATTCATTCCTTTAGCTTTCCTTTAATTGCCTCACAGCGCAGGTTGCTTTGCGATATGAGTTTGATGACGCTCTCTTTCCTTGCCCCTTTGGTCTCTTCGGGGTCTAGGAGGTGCCTGACTATGTTACGTGTTTTGGGCGTGCTAAATTGTTTATCGATCTGCTCGACTTTTTTCTTTAATTTATTATTTCACTTCTGCGATTCCATCTGCGGTTGAGGCTTTCTTTTGCCTCCCACAGATGTATGAGTTTGCTATCTACTCAGTCGTTCGGTTTCTCTTCTGACACTCTGCAGCTGACTGCTCTCGCGTTTCCTTTGAGCACCTCCTGCCAGGTGGTGATAATTGTCAATTAGCTCGAAGCTCTCTGCTCTTCTTTCTTGAAGAGGTGCGACCCGGTGTGCCATTTTCACAGCATTCTTTTTAATCTTTTTGTTGCGCCACTACCGTTTTGATAATAATAATAATAATAATAATCTTTATTGTAGACAACAAGGTCCCGGATACAAGGGCAAAAGGCAGATGTGATCTGCCTGATGGGACCCAAGCACCAGAATACACACACTCAGAGCATGTAGCAACAAAAAGAACATAATACACTACCGTCACATACACAACACAGTTTTATGCAAAGTAAACAACCAAACAAGGTACAAGCTTTTACAATATTAAAGGAAAATTCGTACAAATAAGCAACCCTAGAATCATAAAAAATTCTGTATACACAACCTATTGATTATTAGAACAGGAAAAGAGGTAAGCTTTAACATTCTTTTTAAAAGAGTTGAGGGACACTCATTTCTGAATAATTTCTATGGCCTGTGTATGTCTGTTGAGAAGACTGGGAATTAAGTATGGAAGCATTTGGGTTCAGTAGTTGGTCCTCACAAGTGGAGTTCTGTAATGGTAGTGCCTTAATTTGTAAAGCACATTGCTACTAGAGTGCAATTCAATATATTTAGAAATGTCGAGCTTCAGTTCGTTATAGACGTAAGAAAGCAATTTCAACTCATATAACTGATTCCCTTTTAGAACAGAGTGCTCGAAAAAGTGCAAACCTGTCTGGTCATTATACGAGAGATTTTCGACATGTCGTATCGCTTTTTTCTGTAATGTTATCAGCCTCATAAGATTAGTTTTGGTTGTAGGCCCCCATACCAGAATACAATAGTGAACATGTGAATGTAATATAGTATAATATAACTACCATTTCAGCCATTCGGGAACAAGGTGTACATACAATACAATACAATAGTCGCTACCCGTGGTTCTTTGTGTATTGGTCGATTTAGTCGTTTTTGTATTTCGGTTTATCGTGAGGTCGGGGTTGGTCTCTCGACAGACACGATTGCCTTCTCACGTCGGTGTTTCTAGGTAGGTAATTATTGTCAGTTGGAATTGCTTCATCGCTTTCCATAAGTGCTGCCCTTTTCTGCTGTCGTATTTGTACCTCCACGCCCGTGATGAGCACTGAATCTCCAGCGACCACCAATAGGGTGGTACGGGCCGTGTTCAGGACTTTCCGGAGGAGGCCGAAGTTGACTTTGCTTTGAAGAGGATGCTTTAGCTCGGGCCCTACTCCAACGTGGCCTATTCAAATACATGTAAAACGCAAAAACGTTTTTCTGAGGCAACCCTTGACCGATTTTAATTAAATTTCTGGCATTTGAGAAACAATGTTAAATTCTAGCGGCTGTTGGAAAAGGAATTTCGTTTTGGGGCTTCAATTTTCTTTTAAAAAATTTCAAAAGTTTGAACGTATTAGAAGAATAGAAGCACGAAGTTTACAAATTAATACCTCTGCATCAAGAACAAATGTCGCGATTCTATAAACGGTATCCACTAGATCATTGAAAGTGGACAAATATTATATGTCATTTTATATGTTACGTGAATTTGTTACGTAGTATACAAGGATACTGCAAAAGCTGTATCCCATATTATTAAATTTTCTAGGAAATATCTAGGAGGCGTCGGCCAAGCGTCTCGATGCGATCGCTTGCTTGCGATAAGTTCATAACTCGAAGGAGCTATCAGCGGCGTTAACTTGGACAACATGGTTTCCGCATTCACAACTCATAAAATGTGCTTAGCTGTCTTCGGATTTTTTTTTTCCTAGTAGTTTGGTAATTTTTGTATTACAGTCTCGGTGCCATTGTAAGATGCATCCGTTCACACTTCAAGCGCTAATGTTTAACCTTGAAGAACGAGCACAGAACTGGACGAAAAATATTCAACCAGTTCATTGAAAACATGGACGCACTAATGGAACCAAACAAACGCTCTTATTTACTTCGATATACTATCAAGGAGATTGCTTTCACGGCGTAAAAAAGCTGTGAATGAGTGCATATAATTTAGTTTCACTCAACCCAAAAGCTATTCTACTGACTGTTTTTCTTCTAGTGTAAAATTCCATTTGCCTTGCAGAGAGCCGTAAGTAAGTTCGCTAAGTACCGTTGATATGTGTATTTTTGGTGAGTATAGTCTATTGCGATTGTATAGTGTGGATATCTGTGCACTTTAGCTGCCCTATTATTGTTATCAGGTTACGGGGTCTTTCTTGAAAACAAATATTGCACTACCATCTCCAACTACAAAAGAGTTTCAAGCCATGTCGCCCTGCACTACGTCACGTGGTTCTAGCGCGGGCTCAAAATGGCAATTCCCCCGGCAACCTTTGGGTAACTTCTAAACACGACAATAGTTCTGATTTCTAGTGGAGACTGAAATAAACACAGGCTTAGTACTGTTCACAGTAATACGCACTTGCGTAACCGCACAATTTATTAATCAAGCATCACACGTGCTGCTGTGTGTAGAAAATATTATATATTTTTCAGTTGCTCATTGCTATAGAATATTCAATTGGCATCGTATTCTGTTCACAGCGCTTGTTCCAAATTCAAGGAACCTTCAATATGAAGCTGTCCACTTTAAGAATGCTCCATTGGAGTCTATTTTTCGGTAACTACTCTTTACATTTCTTCTCCAGAAAACTTCTTGTTTATGTATTGCGTTACTTTTACTCTTGCAATACACATTTTAGTCTAACGCGCTTATATCCAGAATCTGTTTGCGATTCTCAGATTCACAGTGTATTTCCCAAACTGTAAGCTTACAACGGTATTTAAAAATTTGAATAGATATTGCATCACCCGTACGTTGCAGTTGAGCCTCCTTCTAATAACAAATTCATTGAACTATCAAAAATATTCAAACCAATGAAAAGGTAATTGCAATGTGAGAAGTTTGAAAAAGAGCACGAAGGGGACGGCAATAAAATGCTTGCCTGTAGGATAATATGAATGTATGTAGTGAGATCAGCCGGGCAATCTTATTGAAAAGCAGTTTGCGCAGCATACTAAACCAATCTACATAGCGTTCACGTTCACGACGGCGGTTTCACGACGGCGAGTATGTAAGAGTTTGAAGAGGGGGCCGAAAGCATCGTACAGAAGGTAGCCTAACATACAAAGACCATACAACTGACGAATGAGGTCCCGGCACTCGATCTACACTTGTTACACTTCTGGAAAGCTCGCCCAGGACACACCGGACGCTGGAAGACGCAAGTGTAGTAGGAAACTCAAAATGAGGATAGCCAAGATCCCGAAGGAAGCCGAGGTATACGCTGATACATTAAGCAGAGAGAATTGGAATCAAGCGCACACGAAATTACAGGGCACCTTAAGCAACACGAAGACGTGGACCATACTCCCATGGCTGCTAGCTAAGATGGAAACAAAGACGGTGACACACCAACACGTCAGAAGACTCATCCAGAACTTCTAAGACACGGAGGAAGATATCCTCAAGGCAGTCATAGGCAAGTTCCTGGGACACGGTAATGCAGGACGTGCCCACCCCGGATTCCTAGAATACAAGTGACAACGTAATCCAGAATTGGACCGGGTTGTTCTAGCAGAAATTATAGAAACCCTAGGCAATCTGACCAGAAGCATTACACCAGGCAAGGACCAAATCAACAATAAGACACTACGTAACCTAGACGCCACAGCGATACGCCTTTCTATAATTTATCAATGATTGTTGGGAAATGGGCAAGATGCCGGCTATATGGAAATACGCTGATGACACCATTATTCCTAAGCCTGAAAAGTCATCTGACATACATAACTTGAGGCCAGTTTTGCTGACCTCGTGCATGGGAAAACTATATGAACATTTGCTGAACAACGGGCACTTCCCAAACGCGATGGTTGGCTTCTGGCCGCACCTCTCAACACAGGATATCCTCCTTCTGACCATGGAGGAGGTAACAGATAGGTTAAGCACAAGCTGCAAGAGATCCATCCTAACGTTAGACATAAAGGGGGCCCTCGACAGCGCCTCACATAACGCAATGCTGGTGCACATCAGCCACTTCAATTGCGGGGCGAGAGTTTACAATTACATCAAGGAATCCCTATCCGATCGTACTGCAACCGTGGGTATAGGAAATCTGATATCTGAAAAAATCTAGGTACCCGCCAAAGGCACACCTCAGAGCTCGGTAATTTCCTCTCTGTTTTTCAACCTGGCATTGAGCACCCCACCGAATAGTCTAAGTAGAGGGAATTCAACATGCGCTGTATGCGGATTACTTAACCAATTGGGCGCTTGGGAGCTCGACGCGAAAACAGCAAGAAACACTACAGGAGGCTGTATAGAGAAATGAAAGGTACCTTAGCGCTCTCGGACTATCATGTGCCCCTGAGAAATCAGAACCCCTGATTCTGAGAAAGACAAGAGGACGCCTCCTCATGAGGCGCCTGAAGTAACACTAAATGAAATCCACATACTAAGTGTTAATATACTTCGTATCCTTGGATTACTCTTTGAGAAGAATGGAGCGGGAATTCTCACAGTACAACGACTTCAAGAAACAATCACGCAGGTTACACACCTGGTGAAGAGGCTCACAAATAGAAGAGCTGGATTAAAGGAACAAGATACCCTAAAACACATACAAGCATTGGTCATCAGCAGAATCACCTACGGTGCAACATACTTAGATATGCAGAATAGTCAAAGAGACAAGCTGAACATACTTATAAGAAAGGCATACAAATTGGCAATAGGACTACCACCCACCATGTGAACAGAAAGACTGCCGAAACCGGAGTACATAATACCTGGGATGCATTGGCCCAAAAGCATATCGAAAGACTAAAACTTGGCACTGCCGGTAGAGCTCTCCTCAGAAGACTTGGATACCCTGTCAAAGAAGAACACAACAGTCCACAACGTGCACCCCCGGACCTCAGAGAAATATATGCGTAGCACCCATTCCTACAAACATGCACCCAGAATACAACAAAGAGAGAAGACAACCGAGAGCCACCGTGCTACTAAAAAAGCCCAACAAAGAAAGCAACAAGGCACAAATAAGGTGCTCGGACGCCGCCAGACACAAGGAAGGAAGGAATGTTGCCTGCGTAACCAACAAGCACAACGAAGAGATAGCAGTTGTATCAGTAGTTGTTAGGGACGCTGAGGTAACCGAACAGGTCGCCATAGCAATGAACATAGGGAACTGCCCATCTGACCTGCCGGTCATCGTCGTCACACACTCGCAGGCAGATTGTTGCCATTTTCGGGCTGGAAGAATTAGTAAGAGAGCACTCAAAATACCCGGAAGACGAATCCTTGGAGGGAAACCAAGCGGCTCACGCTACCGCCCGAGAACATGTACGCCGGCCAACCGCACCAGTACATCGCCTGCCGTCACATCCAGACATGACACAAAGGAAGTACCAAAACATTCTAAAACATTACAAGAATAACAGAAGGGAATATCCGCCACCACACATCAAGCTTAACAGAGAAGAAGCCGTCACACTACGCCGACTTCAGATGGGCAGTTACCTTCACGGCACTCTGTTACACACAATGTGCCCCTCAACATTTACAAAAGAGTGCTAATTCTGCAATACGCCAAATATCCTTGACCACATGGTCTGGGACTGCAGAAAGAATCAGCAGACAATGCCTATCCAAGCAGCAACACAAGGACAGTGGGAGGCACAGCTGACAAGCCCAGAATTTAGGGACCAACTTCCGCTTGCGAACAGGCCCAGGCTGTCATCACAGGGACACGGCTACTAGGAATAGGGTGGCCGCTCACCTTCGGGAATCGGCAGCTTGGTCTCGGAAATAATGTTTATTCACTCCCTTACTCCCTGTTAATCTTAAAACACGATATGTGAAAAACTACGACCGGAATACACGCGCTTGCACCGCAACACCAATGGCCGCAAAAGGGAATTAAGAGAACTAGCATGACTCATAGACGTAATCGGTGACCATTTGGAAGTGATAAGTCGTCAGTGCTTCCAAGCGCTGACAGTGAACTGCGCGTTCCAGGTGCGGTTCCCAGCCTACGCAAGCACAAGACGGTTGCCGTGTTAGCGCAGCTAGTTCCACCAAATAACTTTCGCGACCACAGGTGTCACTGCGCATGGGCACGCCACACTTTGTAGCCTTTCCCAGACTGCGAATAAATGGCAGGTAACAATAATTACGCAGTACTACTCAATTATAGCTTTGCGGACGTAATAACAGCCTTTCCATTCGATGTCACGCGCTGAATGAAACATAAAACTATATTTGACGTAATAGTTCTGCGGAAACATCCAAGATGGACTGAAGTAATTCATAAAAAGAAAATGAGACATCCACCGAAACGTAAGAAATTACTACAAATGAACCCATACGGGTTCCTCGAAAGAAAAAGCCTCGCACTTGAAGAAAAATTCTTGCTTGGACACGCTGGTCCTGGACTCGAGCCCGGGACCACCGCCTTTCCGGGGCAGCAGCTCTACCATATGAGCTAACCAGGCCGCTTGCATCGGGCAGTGCGAAGTCGAATTCATCAACAACTTGAAGTAAACGCAAGAGTTTGACATTATCGTTCTGCGGAAACCCGCTAGTTGGAGAGAAGAAATAAAGAAAAAATGAGACATCCAACCGAATGTAGCAACTTTCCTTTGTAGTAAATTGCTACGTTTTGGTGGATGTCTCATTTTCCCTTTATTAACAAAATATATAAATAGCCTTCTCTAATTAGCCCATGAATTATTACACTAAAGTTTTCTGATAACGGATGGAGACGGACATTACTAATTGTACACGTCACTAGTTTTTCAGGAGCTTCGCAAAACGTTAGCGGTGAGACCACATAGATGAAGTCTACATGAGGAGATTACGAAGTATGTTTTACTAATGATGATGACATTTGGGGTTATTGGCGTAAGGGCCACAGATGGTCAAAGATCGTCAATGCGTTTCACTGCTGCCGTTTACTGAAACTATTTTCAGAAATTTGCCAATCAAGCTCCAAATCTAATGGTGGGAGCAATCCAGAAACGAACGCCGTCCCTGGTGAGTTACATCACTTCTCCTGCAAGATAGATAGTACTTATAATACATCTATACGCAGGTATATAGGAACAAAATTGAATTAGCTCAAGTCTGCCGCGTACTTTAAGATAACGACATCGGCTGAACTCATCTCACCATCACTGTTGACGGTAATGCGTTAGCATTGAATCAATATAGAGGCACAACCTATTGCCACTGTCGAAACGAGATACGCATGAGGCGTGCGCTACAGTGGGCCTGTTCTTACGCGCTTCCCTAAGAACACAGGGCGCCACCAGGTGCCGCCGCCGCGAAGCCTGCGCGCACGTGGCCTCCGACATGCACGGCGCGCCGCTGCCTGCCAACGCCGAGAAACGCGTCATGCGGAAACCGGGCTACTCTCTCAAGCTTCTTTTCGGACACGCTGCGCCATCTAGCGACACAGTTTCAAAATTCGTGCGTGGCCTCGGAAATGAGGCGTGCAATGCACCGGGGCCTGCCAACACTGAGAATTGTTATCTCGCTTGCCCCACATTCAGTAGGACGTACTCGCCGACGCAAGTTGGCTAGAGGTTCACTGTGGCGCGGCTCACGCCCAATGCGTTCATGGCGCAGCTCGCTAAAGCATTGGCGTGAAGGGCGTTCATTGGAGGTCGCACATACCGAGTGCATTTGTCGCGCAGCCTGCTAATGCATCGGGTTGCTGTCAACGAGGAACCCTTGTGACGGACTTTGATTCCGCTCAGTAATGAAGAAATTTAGAGGATCTTTCTTATGCAAAGCATATTACGAGAGCTCAACCCAGCTCCTCAGGCGCGGCGGTGTCGCCATGAAACCACGTGACACCGTGACGTCACGACAGAGGAGAAGTGGCTTTGGCTCAGCTCTTGCAAGACGGGCTGGGTGGGAATCGAACCAGGGTCTCCGGAGTGTGGGACGGAGACGCTACCACTGAGCCACGAGTACGATGCTTCAAAGCGGTACAAAAGCGCCTCTAGTGAATGCGGTGTTGCCTTAGAAACGAGCTGTTTCTAAGGCGTGCGTCTCTTGCTCAGGCGCACATTTCGTTGCCGCGCCGAACGCTGCTTTGCTCGACGCTCACCGCGTCCAATGCGGGGCGCGTAGTCGCTGCCCTGTAGCCCATTGTCTTACACCCCTTGGCGGGTCGACGGGAACGCTGTCGCGTTCCACTCTTGAAGTCGAAGCAGTAATGCATGAGTTGTTTCTTCGTCTAGCCGAACCAAATATAGCCAAGCAACAGCAGTTCACCAGGCTAAACAGTGGTTCAACAACTAAAATAAAGGCTAGTATGCTTCGCATCCTGGGCTTAACCTTACCTAAGCCACAGCCATTTTTTTGTCATTGTACTTGTAGAGCAACACGTTCCCAGTTGACCATACGTAGCTACCCTAGCTGGCGTCAAATACGCCCATTGAAGGCCGGCACACACCTATGCCACATACCTACTGACTCTAGTCGGCATCAAAGACATTCATTGACCACCAGCACGGACCGCATGGCACATACCAAGTGCTCCAAGTGGGCGTGAGAGAGTTTCTTCGAACAGCGGTGCCTATACCCAGTCACGCATTGCGAGTGATGCATGTCGGCGTGCAAGAGGTTTGTTTAAGCGCGGGACGCATGTACACATAGGCTCATACTCAGTGACCCACGTTGGTCCAGTGATAGGTTTCGAACCATGTTACCACCGCACAGCAGCCCGATACGCTAATCATTCGACCACGTACTACCCATGACCAAGGTAGGCGGGAGAACGGTTAGATACAAGCGTACATTAGACAGACAGACAGACAGACAGAAAGTGCGCGAGAAGTATGCTGAGAATGCTAACGTATTAGCAAGCAAAATGGCAGCAAGAACTTACAGAAAGTCTAATAAAGGTTTTTATTTCCCGCATTACTATAAAGCTTCATTAAGCGCCTAGCCCTACATACCTAATATATGCAACATTGTCTTCACACCATCCTGATATTTGCGTTGTGTTAATGAGATCTGCGTACAGGCATTGCAGTTTTCCTCGTTCGGCACGTTGACCAGCGGATACACTTGTTAAGTGGTTGTTGATGACTCTGGAGAGGCAACCTTGTAGCTGCACATTCACCTGCCGAAACAACCTGTTTCATCCACTTACCGAATGATCACTTGATGACGCATGTGAGTGCGGAACAGTTGTACTGATTGCATCACTCCTGAGAATATATCAGGTAGCGTTTTTCCCACAAGAATACCATGTTCGCTGTCTGCCTAAGTTGGCCTATCTATAAGAGGGCTGAGCTAATTCTATTATCGCAGTCAAATATTAGATCCAAACAGCTTTAGAAATCAGAAGTGTTAAATAAAGTGCGTGACCTCTTCCAATTTATCGCTGATATATGTAATGCAAATATTTATTTTTTAGGCTTTTCATAGCATTCTTGTTGAAATCATTATTCCGAAATCTTGACCATAATATTATTCAGTCATTCTTGTAAAAAAATTTATTCATGAGCTAAGTAAAACGCATGATTTACTGTTTACGAGTAGGTATCAATAGCAATTATTTGGGATATGCGAACGCTTCGGTGTTTCTGTGTGCAGTTTACTTACGACAAGGCAAATGGTGTTTTCCATAACTAGGTTATCATTGCGCTACATCAGCTGCCATAACACAGCCCGTCGCTTCCATTCCAAGCACCCCTTCGGTGTGATAAAGCATAGAAAATTTGTAATCCTCAAAGGGGCTCACATGTGTGCTGCACATACCGTGACGGCCCGGTATCCATGACAACAGCGACAAAAATGTCACTCGAGTGGTCGTATATTTGATTTCGCATTAAGAACTACCACCGCGTTTTCCCTTCCAAATGCAATGTGAAGAAGCCTACAACAGTCCACTTCCCTTAAAGTTGGCAATGCACTCCCAATACTGTAAAATCTTATTCGAATGAGAAGCAGATCCGTCAATACTCTGGGGAACGTGGTTATAGAGAGAGACCACTGTTCCCTCTCTACAATCCATGACACCTGCATGTTTTCTCGCATCTGTGCGCGCTCTGTCGTTGCCGATGAATGATGTGTGTTTCAGCTGCTATTGCACTTTTAAAGCAGTACACAAAGCGCTTTAATAGAAGATCTACTTATGGAGACGTATGTTGTTGCTGGGATAAAAAGAGGAATAAAATTTGTGCAGGAACAAAGTTTTCGAACGCATAAACCTTGCAGCGAGGTGAGACACGCTCAATTATACGAGAAGCTGCGCCTGTCCTGATTACATGATTTGCAGGAATTGGCAAGAGTACATAGTGTGGCTTTCTTTTTTATTGCTTTGTTCTGCTCTGTATGATATTTTTCCTTTCGTAATTCTGCCCATTATCGACAGGAGGCAATGCACCGAGCAACTCAAAGTCTGGCTTCACAATCGAGCTCTACTATCTCGGTGACACTTCGCACACGAGGCGCTTAAAAAAGGAAGGAAAACATTTGACGGAATATGCTGTACAATATGTCTTTGAGGCAAGTAGAAAAAGAACAAAATTTTGCCTAGAATAGTTTAAATGTGTAAGAAATCTTTGGCCAGTACCTCAGCAAGACCTGTCCACCCCATAACGCCTTATACATGCAAAATAAATGCATAAATGCTCAAATAACAGATGTAATCGTTAAAGAAGCGTAATAGCAAATGATTGGTAGCGATAAAAAATACTTCTAACCGGGAGTCCAGCCATGCACCTCAGCGTGGTAGGCAGATATCTCTGTAAACCACGTTACATTCATGGGAGTGGAAGTCGTTTGGGCTATGTTTACATCGCGCCCGGTTCAAGTCAAAATGACATTAGGTGGTTTCTTTACGTTTTCTTAGTTTCCTACAGACCTACAGTAATGCGTAAGTATTCCTTGACAAGTACTCTAGCAAAATGTGCCCGTGCTGTGAAGCCTTACATATGGACCGTAAATGCATAGTTGGCCAAGTTCACACATGTAATCGTTATACCAGTGTAACATTTGATGATTGGCAGCGTTGAAGAAAAGTCATGATGTCGCCGTTGCTCATCAAGATCGCAACAGAAGAGGAAAATATAAAACTGTGGTGGTGATACGGCGTTTCCGCTCAGTTAACACAAAATACCTGCAAAATAAACGCATAATTAGTCCCAGTTTAACATATCGTATAATAGTCGATGATTGGTAGCGATGCGTAGACATGCATAAACTAGCTAAATGAGCAAGCAAAAGCGAAGTCACAGCTGAGCCAAAGAATGATTGCGCATTACTAGACACTTCTCCGAAGTTCTGTGTCGTTTTTTTTTTCTCTGTGGGACCTGCTCTACGCCTCATCTAACATTTACAAATGACGTTGGATTATGCTGCACGATGACTGCGGGGAAGAAAGTATTACACAAGACAGCAAAATTTTGCAGCAAATTACGTGAGATTTCCAGTCCTACTTAAGTATTGATTGTTCGACCACCCAATATGAAAACAGGAAAGTTTTATTAGCAGCAAGATAGTGGCGGACTGGATCAGCTGGCTAGAAAGCATTAAGTGAGCAAAGTGCTACTTCCTTCGGAAATATGAATGCTCCGCAGAGAGGTTTCAGCAGTGTTCTGACTAAAACATGAAACATCCGTTGTCAATCTACGCTGCTT
Organism: Dermacentor albipictus; assembly: GCF_038994185.2. Lineage (NCBI taxonomy): Eukaryota > Metazoa > Arthropoda > Arachnida > Ixodida > Ixodidae > Dermacentor > Dermacentor albipictus. Next base: position 47,422,881 of record NC_091830.1, read on the forward strand.
AAAGATGTACCATGACAAGTACTTTACAACAAGATCCTTTTTTAATATCACAGATAGAGAAGATAGTGAAGCAGTTTGAACCTCCTGGTGCAATAATATTAACAGGAATTCAAAATTCTAATGAGGTAAGTTCTACTTCTCTTAATATTTTTTGTATGAATCGAGCGATCTTTCAGGAAACCGAAGAGTACCTCGCATTAACCAAAGGCGGCGATATCAGGTGCAAACTAACATTGACAAAACTGGCTGATTATGCGGCGAAGCTCAAGAATATGTCAGAATCAGATTTGATAATATTGGTAACAGGGTAAGCATTTATTATTGTTTTCTTTGCACACCACTCGAACAGTATTTATCGCGGCATTCAACTTCAGTTAGTATCTGCTTGACATAAAATTGTGCGTGCTAATAATATTTGCACTGTCATTTAGAGAAAAGGAAGATAAATTATTTCTCCTCTACAAGCAAACACACATTACTATAAATATATTTTTGTTGCACTTACAACACACTGCACTAAGACAATATTAGAGCGAGCTCATTTTTCATCTCGACCATCTACAATGTTGAGTGGGACAGTTACGTGCTAAATATGCTGCGATGCTATATAGCACTAGCTAGAGGAAGCAGGTGCAGAATATAAGACACTGCTATTCGAAGATACAAGATTTTGCAATATAATGATGTGACCATAATTATATTGAGGTTTATCTATATTCTCAATGTTCCATATTTTTATCTCATTATAATATATTTGCATCCGCCCTTTAGCCCGCCACTGTTGCTTTCTATTTTACTTTGTAGTCGAGTAGGTAGGGGAAGTTCCAATTGAGTATTTCACTGTGGGTCCTCATTCCACGTATTTTGGCATGTAAAACATTCACATAAAGCGTAAACAATGAAAATTTTCTTGATTGACTGATTAATATCGACATGTTAGAATTCATTATCAACGAAGACTCACTCCACCGACGCCCATTGCTTTGAACAGAAGCTGAGAAGGTAGCGAGACTGCACTTCCACTGCATGGTAGCACGTAGAAAGCAAAGAAATGCTTCTCCTGTTATAATTGAGCATCCAAGTAGAACATACACACTGTAAATAAACATGCCATAGACGCGTATTATCGTATACATACCACGTCATAGCAAAACTGCACGTAAGCTCTGTACAATGAAGTGATAAAAAAAATAAACAAGCGTAATAATAATACAACGGATCAAAACTACGTTGGTGACTTAAAAGCTGTGTAGTAAAACACTGTTAAAATGTCGACAGTCTTCGACATTTACGATATATTTCGCTGCCAAAGGCTATGACACTGGACTATCTGGTAACGCAAGCTTGCGATTAGGGCTCGGGTTGTTCTCCAGTTGTGTTCGCGTTGTGTATTGTATTTCAGTCCTCGTTTTATTTACGCTGTTTCCACCGAAATATACGTTTGGCTAATACAAATCAATACATGCGTGGTCCAGAGTGCAGAAAAATGCAAAATGAAACATAGGTAATAAGCAGCCAAAAAAGAACTATAAACAGCAAGCAAATGTAGCTAATCACCATAAAAAACATCTTTAAGGTTTTTCTGTGATAATTTTACATTATCAATACTTCTAAAGAGCTAAATAACTTTATAATGTAGATAAATAATGTTCTGTTGTACACGGTACACGAACTCTCCTGTACATGGTACTCTTTGATATAAGTGCGAGAGCACATATTTGCAATAAACGCTGTGCGAGAGGCTTCATCAACACTGCTATATTTGCAACCATTTCTTTACATTTTTAGGCGAAAAATATTTTGTACGACACCCCGGGGCGAATCATTACCTGTAAGAGGTACGCTTGGCTTGAATGTTGCATATTTTGTAAAACGTGTGCGAATGCTCAAAATTTTCATCTAAGAAATCGAATCACGTCGAATTTTCCGAGTCCTCGAATCAAACAATTACTAGTTGTGAAGGCGAACTTATCTCGAATTTTCCGAATAGTCCACTCGGTCAACTGTGCACAATATACCACAAAACTGAAACAAAAATGCGGCAACTTTTATCTTTTAAAGTGCACACAGCATACCGGAGCCCGCTTCGTCGCTGATAAAGCCATACTTCTCTCGGTAAATGTGATTATGCTCTCCCTAATATTTTTCCTATGTGGCAATCGTAAATGTGATTTCTCTGCATCATCTCCGTGCTTCTGGTTCAATTTAAATATGCATGACTTAAATACTATTTGAAGCATTAGTTAGCAGCATCTTGTCGTGATCAGTCCTACGAAAAAAAATCCTGTTTTCACTCTGCCATCGCCTCAGACGACACGTATTTCAAATATAATGTCGAAGGTATACATAGTTGATAATGCCTTTCTATGACTGCATTTGAAACAATGATGGGCATGCATGTACGCTCCACAGCATTACCGGTTTGTGAATAACATCGTCAGTGCTTCTCTTAATAATACTCTAAATACGACGTCCTGAAGGGCAACAGCTGTGTAGTTGATACGTAATGTTGTTGAGCCTATGGAATGTGGGCTTTTTATGCACCTTAAAGTAGAATCGAATAAAATTTACAATTAAAGCATGCCCGGACGAGTCAACTTCAAAGATATCCCCGTTGATAACATCAAAAAAATAAAGTTATGTAGCACATCAGTATAATAGATCTATTTTCCTATAGCATATGTATCTGAAAAAGACTGTCGTCTGTAATGTAGATATTTACTTTCTTACAATTATCGGTCTTGCAACTGTTTTAGGTGAACAACTACGATTACTTAAGACAACAATCAGTGATTATGAAATTTACAACTCATTCGATGGCAAGCTGGCATACTGAATTGACAGTTCAGCAGCTAAAACTCTCCTCAAACCAGGAACGCCTAAGTAACATATCGGAAGTCATTCGCTTAAGTTAATCCGGTCTGCAGCATATTGGCATTTCTCCTTCAAGCTTTAGAAATACCGAGTAACAAATGACAAATCATAGCGGCTATTCTGATCAATGAAACGAATTGCACTCTTTTCATTAAAATTTAAATGCAGGCTTATATTCCCTTGTAATGTAAAAGCTGTATTCAAACTCGAAAGCAGAAAATAAATGTAAGATAGCTTCCGCAATAACCAAGCACACTTTGTATGACTGTAGAAATAAAATAATAATCTAAACTGTTCGGCAAAACCATGTTATCATGAAATAAAACGCATCAGATTGATCAGTTTTTAGCACTTTCGATTTTAAAAAAATAAATTTAAAACTAGAAAACGTCATGTCGTAGCCTAGCTGGTGAACATCTTTATTACATATCACCACCGTGAAAACCCAGGCGCAACAAATTTATCTCCTACTCTCTTCATCAAGAGCTTACTATGTCATTTGTCACAAATAGGAGTCACCAAACGAAAAGGAATCTGCAAGAAAGAAAAAGTAATTATTGTGTCGGATTTGGACGCAAGTGAACTGTCCATCAGTTACACCAGTGCTGCCCACGAAGTAGCACATTCGTAAGTACAATAAGGAACCATTTTAAGTACGTAGAGGATTTGGCCAGGATCATTTATTGCCACATTTGGAATAAAAAAAGGCCAATTCATTCAGAAAGCTACACTGAAGCAATTTTATGTAGAATGGTGTACGGGCTACACAATATCAAATAGCATTCCCGCGTTTTAGGCGTTTTGCACTTCAATTTTGGGGGCTCGTGGTCCCGTGTCTTCTCGGCCACGCCGCATTCTCTTTGGTAAAAAAAACTCCCCATCCGATTTCAAATTAGCAGGACAAATCAGCAGAAATTTGTGCTTCTCGCACGGATATTTCGAATAATTTTTACAGTGACTGCGAGCCGAACTATTGATCATAACTGACAAGACTAATGTTGCGTTGGCATCGTAGCGGTTTATGAGTGCAATTTCACTGTAGCATTGCAAGATCACGGACGTGCCACATTACTGCGACCGCATAAAGACACGCGCTTGTAGTGGCCTACAAGGCATGACTGACTCGTAGCAGCCTATTGCCTGCGAGACGCTGAGCGCATATTTGCGGTCATCGGGGCTGCACCTTTAGCGACAGCGCACTCCTCAAGTCAAGAAGTGAAGGCCTCTTCGTTTGTTCTTTTTTTACTTATGCATTTCACAAATTGATTACGCCTGCTTTATAGCCATAAAATACAACATATCTTTGCGTGTGTGTGTGTGAGTGTGCGTGTGATTGTGTGTGTGAGTGCGTGTGTGAGTGTGTGCGTGTGCGTGTGTGTGTGTGTGTGTGTGTGTGTGTGTGTGTGTGTGTGTGTGTGTGTGTGTGTGTGCGTGCGTGCGTCGTAGACGCGAACTCGTTGGATCTTCTACAATCATTTTACATCCACGCTTCCATCGGTGCCCAGCCTTTCTCTCTGCCCTCAACGTCGACTCAAAAAACAGTTGCTTTTTCAGAAGTTCATCAACTTCTAAATTACGCATATATATATATATATATATATATATATATATATATATATATATATATATATATATATATATATATATATCGCACGTAAGTTCACGGTACAGACAGAATAATTTTTTTTCATTTTGGTCATTCGATCTCAAGTATATCAGGTGTCGTGTCAAGTTACGCTGCTGCTGCTGAAACAAAAATCTTAAATTTGTTGGTACACAGCCGAATATTTCCAGAAAAAGATTTCTGATATGACGACGGTGCTTAAAACTGTGCATGCAAGTGAAACTATCCAGTGCGCAATAATTTATACAAAGCTATTACTTAAATTCATCACTCAGAAATTTTTCCATGTGCGAGCTCAATATGGATTTCATTTATTAAGTTTATTATGATGTGTTTCAATTTACATTACTTTTATCAGTGAAGAACAGCAAAAAATTATGTAATCTTATCGTTTAAAGAATAATTATTTCAACTTTGTCATAATTTCGACAGATCGTTCCATTTTAATTTCTTGTAAAGGTTACCTGATCTTCGCGTGTACAAACCTACGAAGACCATACTGAGAAAACAGTTCGTGAAATTTCTCTTAACAGAGTGGCAAAAAATTGCATTTCGCGATATTTTTATAGCTTAAAGTAATGCAAACTAAAGCAACAACTATTTATTTATTTTTATTTATTTATTCATTTATTTATGTATTTATTTGTTTGTTTATTTATTTATTTGGCACATACTGCTAGCCTTAACGAAAGCTTTGGCAGGAAATGGTACTCACAAAAGGTAAAATTACATCATCATTCGCACAGGATTCAAGAAAGAAAAAAGAAAAAGGCTTCCTTAACTACTGCAAAAATCACTAATGATACAATACTTTTCGTTGGTATCACAATATGGCTATAACAATATAACAATGTACTTGGTATAACAATATAACAATATTGTTATATTGTAACAATATTGTATTACTGGAATTTATATAAAAAATTGCGATTGAATAACCCCTGTAAGATTAGAGAATTAATACAGCTAACTGATAACCGCGCAGAAGCGGTCACTTTGGCGGTTGAAATTCAGAAATTCCACACACAGAAATAAGTATTACAGTTTAAGGTATGTGGGTGTGTTAAGTGGCGTCTTCTCTGTTTGATGCCTCTAGTAGTTTGATGAACGATGAAAGTGACGGAGAGGAAACTATGTCTGCGTGGAGGGGATTCCATTCTCTGATCGCACGTAGGAAAAGTGAAAACTTGAACGTGTCATTGCGAACACTGTACTGGTTTAGTGCAAATGGGTGATTTTTTCGCGATATACGTGATGTAGAGAAAGTAACGTACTTAGTTCGGTCTATCTTATAACTGTCGTGCATTAGTTGGTAGATAAATTTTAAGCGGGCGTGTCTGGCCCTAAGAGATAGTGTTTCAAGACCTGCATCAGCTAAGAGGTTTGTAGGGGAGTCATAGGGCCTGTATTTGTTAGAAATGAACCTCACAGCTTTTCTTTGCACCTTTTCTAGTTTTGATATGCTGGTTGATGTGTGTGGAAACCAGACGATGTTAGCGTATAATAAGACGGGGCGAACAAAAGTTGTATAGGCTAGTAGCATGGTGTGTTTCGGTGCAAGGCGTAAACACCGTCTATGAAAGAAAACTTGCGTAATGTGACTGAGGTAATATTATCAATATAGAAGTTCCATGAAAGGCCAGAAGAGAATGTCAAACCTAGGTATTTGTGGTTGTTTACTTTATTCATGCGAGTGCCACCGAGGGCGTAAGAAAATTCTGAAGGCTTCTTTTTTTGGTTGTAAAGGACATGCATACAAATTCAGTGGTGTTAATTGACATTCGCCATTCTTTACACCAATTGGACACCAAATAGAGTGCTCTGTTTAATAATAAGCGGTCTGCGTAACTGTCAATTTCTATATAAATAATACAATCATCCGCGAAGAGCTTGATGTCACATTCAATGTTAGTGCAATGTCGTTAATTAAGATCAAAAATAGCAATGGGCCCAATGCTGACCCTTGGGGAACACCGGAGGTGACAGCTACTGACATGGAAGGGGTTTTATCTACAATAACATATTGTGTTCGATGTAATAAGAAGTCTTCTATCCATGCAGTAAACTGACTATCTCCGATTGCAGCCTCCAGTTTTGCAAATAATTTTACATGGCTTACACAATCAAATGCTTTACTGAAGTCGAGGAGGATCATGTCTGTCTGGCTTCGGTTGTTTAGGTTGAGCGCAAGGTCATGCACTGCTTCAGTTAGTTGTGTGACCATTGAGAGGCCACTTCTAAATTCGTGTCGTTGAGGTAATAATATATGTTCTTGCGCAAGAAATACAGTGATGTGTTTGAAGATAATATGCTCCAATATTTTACAAGATGTACTGATAAGTGAGATTGGACTATAGTCAGAAGGTTCGTTGCTGTCGCCGGATTTATGTATAGGAATCACCTTCGCTTTTTTCCCGTTATCTGGTAGTTGTGCGGACGCGAGTGATTTGCGGTATATAATGACAAGGTATTGGCTACACCATTCTGCATACGTTTTTAAAAATTTATTCGGGATATCATCTGTCCCATTAGCTTTCTTGGTGTCGATATTAAGCAATAGATGAACTCCGACATTGGTAATGCTTAATGAATCGATGGTTTTAGGTGGGCAAGGTAGGGAGGGAAGTAAGCCATTATCTGAAGTGAAAACCGAGAAGAGCAAGTTATTGAATGTGTTCACTCGAGCCGTTTTCTCTCCTAGAGACCGTTCGGGTGACACACCTAAACACGGGCGAAAGTATTTCCAAAACCTGTGTGAATTGTTGGTAATGAAGTCGGGGAATGTTGTGCTGAAATAGTGATGTTTTGCATTTTTTTAAATTTTAGATTTAAAATTCAGCTCTGCGTGCTTGCAATCGCACTATTGATGAAGGATGTCTGTCTGTCTGTCTGTCTGTCTGTCTGTCTGTCTGTCTGTCTGTCTGTCTGTCTGTCTGTCTGTCTGTCTGTCTGTCTGTCTGTCTGTCTGTCTGTCTGTCTGTCTGTCTGTCTGTCTGTCTGTCTGTCTGTCTGTCTGTCTGTCTGTCTGTCTGTCTGTCTGTCTGTCTGTCTGTCTGTCTGTCTGTCTGTCTGTCTGTCTGTCTGTCTGTCTGTCTGTCTGTCTGTCTGTCTGTCTGTCTGTCTGTCTGTCTGTCTGTCTGTCTGTCTGTCTGTCTGTCTGTCTGTCTGTCTGTCTGTCTGTCTGTCTGTCTGTCTGTCTGTCTGTCTGTCTGTCTGTCTGTCTGTCTGTCTGTCTGTCTGTCTGTCTGTCTGTCTGTCTGTCTGTCTGTCTGTCTGTCTGTCTGTCTGTCTGTCTGTCTGTCTGTCTGTCTGTCTGTCTGTCTGTCTGTCTGTCTGTCTGTCTGTCTGTCTGTCTGTCTGTCTGTCTGTCTGTCTGTCTGTCTGTCTGTCTGTCTGTCTGTCTGTCTGTCTGTCTGTCTGTCTGTCTGTCTGTCTGTCTGTCTGTCTGTCTGTCTGTCTGTCTGTCTGTCTGTCTGTCTGTCTGTCTGTCTGTCTGTCTGTCTGTCTGTCTGTCTGTCTGTCTGTCTGTCTGTCTGTCTGTCTGTCTGTCTGTCTGTCTGTCTGTCTGTCTGTCTGTCTGTCTGTCTGTCTGTCTGTCTGTCTGTCTGTCTGTCTGTCTGTCTGTCTGTCTGTCTGTCTGTCTGTCTGTCTGTCTGTCTGTCTGTCTGTCTGTCTGTCTGTCTGTCTGTCTGTCTGTCTGTCTGTCTGTCTGTCTGTCTGTCTGTCTGTCTGTCTGTCTGTCTGTCTGTCTGTCTGTCTGTCTGTGTGCGTGTGCGTGCGTGTGTGTGTGCGTGCGTGCGTGTGTGCGTGTGCGCGTGTGCGCGTGTGCGTGTGTGCGTGTGTGCGTGTGCGTGTGCGTGTGTGTGTGTGCGAAAAGGGCTTCTGCCAAATGTGTCGAAGTCGAGGTTAGAACACTACCTTGGAAAGCAGTTGCAACCAGAATTTTAAATGATAGCGCGATTATACACAGTATAATACAGAACGATTTACAGGCTTCCAGGAAAGGCAATTGAACACAGAAGGGGTACAAGCTGCATGTGAAATACACGAGCAAGGCGTACAGGTTTTCAATAAATATGGTTTTCTGAAGCCACGATCTCACAAATGTACAAAATAAACTCAACATAGCATTGCTGCTACATTGCTTAGCTGGTACAGAGGACAAGAACTGCTTTTGAAAAAGTTGCCAAGTTCTCGTCACCATCGTTAGCCGACTGGTAAGAGGAACGCGGGAAATTTACCCACGGGAGGCCTGTTAGCATAATTATCTGCTGGCTTAATGGTCGTACGACAGTGTTGGTAACTTTTTCGCAACTAATTCTTCAGCGCATATCGCTTGCGCTGCGGCGGACGTATTCGAATGACACATTTTGTTTCTTCTGCTTCAAATTCTATGATCGCTAGGGCTAATTTTCAGGTCTCCGTTCCTCTTTTGCAGTGTTCTTTTTCTTTTGTGTTCCTCCTCTGGGCTCACTCCTGCGCGCTAAAATTCCTTGCGCCACTCGCTCCTCTTTCAGAGCTTTCATTTGCGCTCTGCTACTTGATTTTAAGTTGCGTGCAGCTTTTAGTGCATGCCTTTTCTTTTGTATTGTGTTGGCGTTTACCGGCTTCGTGGTCCGTCTCTTACTCCTTTTCAATGTAAAATTCTTGTAATACCGACATTAGAATGTGTGTCCCCTCGTTCTTCCCCTCCTCTTCACCAGCAAAACGTTTTGCACTCTTAAGGGTGTTAATTCTTTCCGAGGTGTGACCGTCAGCGTCATAATTTTTTGTAGGGGCAAATAAAGTTTTTTGGGCGACTTTTCTGTGGCAAGCAAATATGATAAACATTGCGGCAATCAACTCGACAACTGCGGGGAGTAAACCTAAAGAGTCATTGCCGTCAAACTATCAAGACACATACTTCGGCCAGCCACAGGAAGTCCGAATTGACAGTTTTCAACTACGCCTTCCACCATCGTAGTTTTGATTCACCTCTCCCTAATGTGCAGTAAACATTTTTTTTTGCAGCTTTCAGAGAAATGTTAGCCATGTGGCGAACAAGCACCTTAAGTGGCACAAAATGTCTATTCTGCTTTATGTTATTGTGTTCCTATTACTTCTTTTAAATATAGTTACATAGAACTATTTCTATACAGCCGTTAGCTGTATAAAATATATCACACCGACATCCAGGGCTTTGATTAAAATCTGTACAAACCATAAACTGAAGCACCAATATACTATTGCGTATTCCCTTTATGTAGACGCAAAGCCAATGTACTGTGTTGACCACGACGTTTTAGAGCTCATTTGACCTAAACAATACACCGAAAATTGTTATACTACTTCTGTTGCACGAGGCTGCCAAGCTCACGTGCTTTGAAGTGCGCATTACTTTTTGATATCAATGATTTAGGTGCTTTAGCTACACCGTGTTTTAATATGATCCGTCTCGCGGACGCCCCTAGCCAGAATTCACATCTTTTTCAGTTTGGGATCTCCTCATGACGGCGTTGAAACCTCAAATGCCTGCTCAGCTCAGGCACAGTTCCTAATGTCACCCGTTACGTCTCGATACGTGAAGTCAACTGCCTCCACGTGCACGAAGAAGAGCATTGCCGAGTTTTTGAAGTAAGTTGTCTTTATACTTCTCATGGCCTAAAATTCCGAGAGAAAAAGACGTTGAAATGTAAGTCATTAATAGCATGCCGCTTAACTTAACGTTTACCCTGAATATCTTGCTGAGGCAATGAGAGTCGGGCCGCGATAGGTCCTCCCGACTCAAAGTTTACATGTATGCAAGCTCCTATTCTCCCTAGTCGTGCCAATAATACAGTTAATTTTCCCTGCCGTGGAGGTAATACGAACCGCTTCCTTTATGTGGATAACAACAACGTTCAATAGGAACTTTGGCGCGCGCTTGTTTTCGGCTGTATTGCCGATCTCAGTCTGTATATATATGAAAGAAGCTGCTCTAGCTCAGTGGATATGGTGTCGCACTGTTCAGCGCAAATTCCTGCGTTTTATTGCCTCCCCCCCCCCAAGAAAAATAATGGGGCGCAGGGTAGGGGGCGGGGTGAATGCGACAAGAATCACGTGCTGTTCATTGGGTTTGGTGCAAAGTACCTCTTGGAATCAAGCCGTAAAATTAGTGAGGAAAAATTGCATCGCGCCACGGCGCATTTAAGCGCTTGCTTTCAGCTACAGGAAGCTGGTTTATTACAGCGTAAGCTGTTATGGGCTCATCCCATTGGCTGTTTCGGTTGGCGATGGTATCCGTCGGCCCCGGTGCCCAGTGTCCGTAGCAGCTATCACCGGCAATAAGAAAAAAATATGCCGTGTTCCCGCCAGGATGTAACCTGGGCCCGCTGTATAGGAGTCAGCTACTCTGAAGCTCTATATGGCTAGGCAATTAGTTCGTCCATCTGTCCGTCAGTCTGTCGCCTGTACGCCGAAATCTCCTCCTGCACAACCCCATGTACATGCGCAAAAAAAAATGAACGAGAGGCGTGCGATTGGCTGCGCCAGTTTTGACGTCGTTGCCATCCGTCGCAACCGAGTGCACCCGCAGTAGTTTCCCTCCGGCTGGGAAATGGGTAGGCCACTCGCCATATGTACTCCTGAGGAGCAGGAAGCTTTCGATCAGCAACGCCGCGAGCGGAGCCGGGAACGAGCTCGCCTACGCCTTGTCGATGCTGCAGCTCGGGCGCAAGAACAGGCTCGTGCAGCCGAGCGCAAGCAGAAACTGCGTACTGAGGATCTGGCAGCCTACCGCCGCGCCGACAGAACATCCGGGTCTCCGACGAAGAGAGAGATGGGGCGACAGAAGAAGAGTTACTCCCGAAGAGGACGCCCGGGGCGAAAGCAGCCGCGCCGCTACTCGAGTCCGGATGCGACGACTTCGGTCCAGTCCCGAATACCGCGCCAGTGAAGCGGCGGCAAAACGTTAGCGAGTTGCAGACCCGAGCTCGTAACTGCGGATCTTCTGCAGCTCGCTGACATTTCACCGCCGCTTCACCGGCGCGATATTCGGATATAACTCGCCCCGCAAACGGCGGAGCGAGAGACAAGGCTGAGAGCCGTACAGCCACGCGACGCGGAGACGGGGGAGCGGAGAGTGGTGGATCAGGCGCGAGGCGGCAAGGAACGCCCGCCGCCGGAACCGCGGCAGTGCCGCGACAGCGGGAGAACGGACGGTGCGGGCAGAGTGGACGGTAGCAGCGAGAGTCACCGCAACGGCGCTGCGCGGAAGAAGGAGGCGAGAGGATAGGCGAGAACACGTGATCCGGCTTTGGAGGACGGGGGGAAAGCAAGACTTGCACCGCGCGCGAGAGATGGCAACAGGAGCGCGCGCAGCTAGAGCAGCGTCCGGATGATGACCTTGGTTAGGGCGAGGAACGACGGCGCCAAATTGCTGCGCTCTAAAACGCGAGTGGGCAGCGACTTTGCTATTGTCCTTCCGATGTCTCTGGCGGATCGTCAACTGGCTACGCATTCATGCCAGGGCCCGTTATGGATTGACATGCCAATGTAGCAACAAACATGAAATACAAGAAAGTAACAGCAGACTGAACGCGTCGGTGGAGCGTAAATTGTTTCGGTTTCGCGCAGGACACCTGAAGCTCGATGTTTGTTCAAACAGAAAGGAACGAACCTTAGTCCATCGTACGCCATAACTACAGAGGATCCAGTGCGTCATGGCGAAAGAAAAGAAAAGTGCGAATCATTTACACAAGACGGCGAATACTACTTCATATTAAAGGTGGGGTACCTTCTTTTCAACTGCATCTTCCTAACGCACCTATTGCGAATATGGTGTTTGGATGGTGATGTGCCTTGGTATACTGTGCATTATCGTGTGGAAGAGAACTACTCAGGGTGAATGTTCTTATCAGTAAAGTAATATCACAACTGAGGTTGGGGAACCTAGCTGCCAACATAAATTCCTACAAAGTAAGATTTGATTCTTTATGGGGAAATGTACTGTCTTTACATAAACCTACTTTAAGTAGCTATATTGAGCCAGTAAAACGTACGACCTGCGATACCTTCATACAGTAGAAAACAGCTTGTTATTACGTGCTATATAGCTGTGCATGAGAATATACATGCTTCACGTAAACAGGGTATTATATATCTATATTACAGTGAAAGTGAGCGGCAATGAGGCAAGTGAGGACAGTAGGCGTTGGAGATGAGTCCCAAAGTCATGTAAGGAAGTCACAACATCGTCCAGACAGCATAGACAAGCCTGCCACTTGAGGCCGCGGAGGATGTTGTCGATCTGCGCTCAAAAGTGGCAGGCGCGTTGCAGAGCCCGAACGGCACTACACTCAATTCATATAATCCACCAGGAGTAACAAAGGTTGTTTTAGGGCGGTCAGCCGCAGCCATCGGGATTTGCCAGTAGCCGGAGCGCAGGTCTAACGAAGAAAAGAATTCACTTCCTTGTAAGCTGTCAGGGCATCACCTATACGAGGCAGCGGATAGACGTCCTTGCACGTGATATTGCTCAGCCGGCAGTGACGTTATTGAGTTTTATTGAGCTGTCCTTTTTTCCTTACGAGGGCAACTTCTAAGGCCCATGGGCTATTCGAGGGCTGTATGACACCGTTCTGAAGCAAGTCATCAACTTGTTCTGCGATGATGCGGCACCCAGGCCCTGGCACACGATACGGGCGCTGACGTAAAGGATTTCGGAGACCTGCGTTGATGCGGAAAGCTACGGTTGCAATACGTACAGCCCAAAGGAAGTTGTAGGTAATAGGAACTGGAGCGAAAGCATTCAGATAAGGAGATGAGCTGTGCACGTTTCTGCTGCGTAAGATGGGCGTCCACACATCGAGAAAGGGCCTCGGTAAAGAGTGGTCGAGAGGGTTGAACGGAAGCCTCAATGGCGTCAATTTCAAGAAAAGACGGTTGAGCATGAGCGACATATGCGGAAAACGGTATAAGTTTGTCAAGACTGCCAAGTCACACGCCCGCAGTAAAGTAATTATGATGTGTAGCATGTAATGGCGCCAGGGCCAGTTGTCGCCAAAGAGTGCCATGACATATGGTAATGAATTCTGTAAGTATTATGTCTGAAACGATCGAATTCAGTTGCATATGGAGATGTGATGTGGCTGTAAGGAGGCCTAAAAAACGGATCGTTGTAAACTGCGTAAAATATGTAAGCTTCAAAATGATACAATGACTAATGACAGAAAAAAATTTACCGCCGTTGTCGTAACGCCTCGACTTCCCCCTCCCTCACGGCTAGGTCGACATGTCGATGACGAGGACTTTCTCGAGCGGGTTCCCGGCGGCGTTCATCAAAAGCCGCGTGTTCTTCGGCCAAACGCACGGCCGAAGAACGCAGGCGCTGTAGGTATCGCAGGCGCGGCAGGTAGCACAAACTTGCTTTTTGACGAGGCGCTGTATCGAGGATATCAGCGTAGAGATGGCAGCATCCAGGGGTATATAAGGTACAAGGGATAGCTGGCACGCAACCTCGTTGCGCTCAAGCCGCTTAATCTCGTTAACTGTAATGATGTCGATTGTGTGGCCGCGGCGAGGCGAAGAAGGAACGGTCGTTGTGATGTAGATTGTGTGGTCGTGACACCAAGAATTGGAAACGCGTCGCCAGATAGCGAGATCCGCGTGCGGCTCGAGCGAATGGAGCGTGGAACGACTCGGACGGCTACTCGCTGACCGCCGGTTTGCGTCACGACCTTCTCTAACCGGGTGTCCTGCAGCCATGTGGATCTTCTGAGGCCGATGTTCCGCTCTGCGCTTGCTGCTCACCCGGCGGCCAGCGACCTGCTGTCGTAGGGGCCTGGTGCCGTATTTTATTTGGGCGCCTGGTGGCCGGTGGTATTTGCGGCCTGGGACTAATGAGGCACCCGCCTTGCGGATCACATGTTCCTAGGTTCCCGCAGCCTGCGGCAACAGTGGCTGGCTACCCAGTGACCGCAGGCTGCGGTCCGCATATATCTCGCATATCCTGCAGTGGATTGGGCTTCTTCTGCCGGCCTGCTGCACTCTTCCACTGCTGCCGCTGCTACGTCACGGTCTGGTACAATACACCTCGGGAGGTGCTGGACTCCCAACTGCCTCGCGGAGCGCCCACGACAACAACCGCCACGCAACGACGACGACACACCGGCGAGTAGGACGGTCTATGTGTGCTTAGGCGCGTTAGGAATTCCAGACATTCCAAACTATTATGAAAGTCATTGTTTTCTGTTTGTCGAGCGTGTAAATTATCGTGGCTTATGACTGTAGTCTGTGTTGTCCGCTCAAAGCACCTGACTGCCGTGTGAATTTTTCAGGGTCCTGGGCCCACATTATCTATCATATCACGGTAACAAAAAATGGTGCCATGCAAGACCAGCAGTTGTTCAGACCGAAATGGTTTCTTCGGGCAAGAAGGCACTGTGAGTTGAGTCACGTTACTTCCGCAGCTCATCTTAGCTCTGACAGATGGATCCCGTCGGCTGCCGCTTGCGAGTTCTTCTGGACAAGCATCTAAACTGCATCGTCATTGGCACCTTTTAAAATGTGTCCAATCTTGTCGGCCTCTCTCATGGATGGATTGGCACGCTTGGAAAGGCATACCACGCCTTCAATGTAACTAGTGTAGTTCTCGTTGTATCATTCTTACTCGGTCATATGATTCAAGCCAATCTTCTACATACTGATCATCGAACACGCTGGAGCAAGCAGGGTCACGTGTCCGAACAGTGCCAGAACAGACCACAGTCGAAGGCTGAGGCGTAACCCGCTGCTCTTCGTCCACGGCCATGAGAGAACCTGGAGACAATGTACGGCTCCGGAGTTCCGGGGTTGTAGCGAACCGGCCACCTCCACCAAACATTACCGGGCGTTCCCTATCAGTACTCTTTATAAACAGAGACATCCGCAATAGGCGAACCGACGCTGGCAGAAAACGGTGCTTTCCTCGAACTTCGATCGTCGTCGTCTTCGTGCATGAGCCGAGCACTCTGCTTCTTCAAATAAAGATAATATTTTGACTACAACACACACACACACACACACACACACACACACACACACACACACACACACACACACATATATATATATATATATATATATATATATATATATATATATATATATATATATATATCCTGTCAGAAAACCAAACCTTTTATGCCATCACGAAAACAGCAAATCTAGCCACATAGGTTCCCGCCACGAGCAGTTGACCTCATGAACAAAAGACACTTGATAACACAGCATAAATTGCACACGTTGTCACAGCTTCCACGCCAAAATATGAAAGAGTTTATGACATTAAGAGTAAACATATTCCGCTGTGTTTCTCGACAGGGATTCTATAAAATAGTTAATGAATGTCTTGTGGTGTATATATTTTTTTCTATATCACGCCACGTAGTTTCGGTCAGAGCTCACTACATAGTTTCTAGTGTAACAATGGAAGTTAAGTTTCTCTTAATAAACCCACAATAAAATGTGCTAAGCCACTCACTACGGCGTCTGCAAGTGCCATCAATTGGTAGTGTTTCAGTTGTTTTAAGGATCAAAGATTACTAATATATCTTAAATATTGAGCGCGCCATATTGTTTTCTGTATACTATCATCATCATCATCAGCCTGGTCTGTTAACTTTTAATGCTGAAAAAAGGGTAGTTTAGTGAAGAATAGAAGACTCCCACTAAACCTTTGCAAGGTGACACATTTGTCGAAGCTTAGCCTATAAGCGAACATTTTAAGAAACAAAAAGACCGTGGCGCACACACGCCGTCACACGTTCCGCTGGTTATCTGAGTCAAGATTACTGCAGAATTTAAAGTGTTTGAGCCCGCATGTCTTCAAGGCTCTGTATGTTTATGGTCGAGATAAGAATTTCGAACTTTTCCTATATTGAGCTCAGTAAAAATGCCAAACACGCGAATGAGTAAGGAAGCATGGCAAGTTTTGACAGGCAAGCTTCTTTGTTCTTTGTCAGCGACGCTGCAGTGAAAAGTGAAAGCGTCGCAGTTCGCTTGATTGGCTACGTGGTGCCTGTAACCTTAGGACTAATTGCTTTGAAACAAATTAAAGGCCGCTAGGGAGAAGAAACAGCCCGGTGTGTCCAAGAAACTCCACAGACAGGATTCACACAAAGAATGAAGGCAGACATAGATTCTTGAATATTTTCCACAGGATGATGAGGCAAGTGAGTGAGCGTAGGTGGTAAACTCAAAACATGTAAATAATTTATTGAGCTTTCTGGGTAACACGTATTTCTTAGAATTATTTCACTTGTACTGAGTGGTCACCCACAGATGTCCTCCTTAAATTTGTGGCGTTTCCCTTAGTGTTACTAAACACGGTTAATCTGTCTTAATTGTGATGCCATTATTTTCACCTGTTCAACAAGCTGTTTTATTCAATAATTATCTATTTAAGAGGCAGTCAGGGGCGTTAATTTAGGTATTAACTTTTATGACACCTAATATAGCCATCTTGCTAACAGCGGTATACACTGGACTGTACTTCTGCATTCATGGTTGTGTATGTAAGCTACTTAAAAAAAAACAGAGGTAAGCTCTAACAAAATTTCCTGTAGCCCTGAGAACTGTTTGCTAAAGTGACGAAAATTAACGTCATATTTACTAATCTTTATTCGCGTCTCCTACTATTTCCTCCACAGTTGGCGAACCAGTGTAAGTTCATCTGCCTCCTCGTAAACTCAACCACAAACGCCGCAACAAAACAGCTCTGGCTAAAGGATGCCGATGGCACCACTTGCAACGCCTCTAATCCTGCTCAGGTAACGGCTCCTCACATGTTTCACTTGTAGTTATCTTCCAACTTACGACTAACAGTTCAATGCGAGAGAGACAGAGTGAAGCATGCTTGCGTAGCCTTTGAGTGAGATACACTTGGCAGCATGTGCAAGTTTGGGCCGCTCTTAACTTTATATGCAATCCGTACCCTAGTATGCTGCCGCTGCAGTCGCCTAAAGACGACCCACATACAGTGCTTGCACCGGCGTCGGCTGGCAGGGCGTCGAATGGTCCCCGAGGCGCAGCGAACGAGCAAGCCAAAACATCTGCGTCGGTGTCGAGAGGTCAGTCGATGGTCGTTTAAATGCTCCAATGTGAGTCCAGTTTTCTTGTGAAACTTGACACCAACGGAGGCTGCTAAGGGAGGAAGCTGATATGGGAAGTGTGTGCGTGCGTGTTTTATTGTAACTATGCACCACTTTTTTCCACCTGGAGTCCTCATGTAAAGGCGACAGCCCAATCAACATGACATCACATGGTGTACGAAGCCTTCATCTAGCTCCAACGTGATTGGACATGCATGAACGTGAAAACAAATTAGAAACGTGTAATCGTTGCGCTGCAGAAGTTCTCGTTAATTTCCCATATCGTAGGGCCTATACGACCTTGCGCTACCCTACGTGAGGTTTGCCTACAATTCACCCCGCCACACCACCACCGCATATTTCGTCTTCTACATGCTTCCTTTTTTGGCAATGAACAAACATTACTACTGGACACCCTACTTCCCGCTGCTACAGCGCCGCCCGGTGAGTATATAACGGGAATTCGGGAATTCTGAACAGAAACCGCTACTTAATTCCGAAATCAGTAAAATTGTTAATCTATAACGCCCTCTTCGCTTCCTATCTAAACTATTGTCATTTGGTCTGGGGGAATACAACACAATCGAATTTATCGCGGCTATTAGTCATGCAAAAAAGAATTTTGAGAATAATTGAGAATGTGCCACTCCGGCATTCTACTGAGGAGCTCTTTAAAAAATTTAAAATAATTAGAGTACAAGACACATATGAGCATAAATTGTTGCGTGAATATCGCCTTAACTATGACTGTCCTAATTCTATCTTCATGGGTTTGGTGAATCTCCATTTGAAGGAAGCATCATATGCCACTAGAACAACAGAAATATGGAATGTTCCATATTGTCACACTGGCTATGGTCGGCAAATGCTCCAAAATAAACTTCCACGTCTACTTAATGAGTTTAATAAAAAACAAATGGATATTCGCGAAGCAACACTATCTCACTTGTACACATTCTTTCTAGCCTAACATTGACCACTAGAGCTGTTTTACGATTGCTATTTAATTATATTGTTTCAATGTCACTATTACTAAGCGTACATTGTTATGAAATGTGCTGTCATTCGATGCTGAGGTGAAGTAAAGTATGTTAACGCATGATGCCCTACGTAGGACAGTAACTAATGTGTTTAATTTTGTGGTTTCGTCAAGGTTTATGGCAATGTTGTGCTTAATATGTTTTGTAAAAGTGTACGACCATATGAACAGGACGTGTGTGCCTCTGCTGTTGTCTTTGCCAGCGTGGGGGCGAAGGACTCCCTCAAGCCATCCTTGAATGGCTTTTCCCTTCGCCTCCCATCACATGTATATGTGATAAAGCAATAAAGAATCAATCAATCAATCAATCATGTAGGTGATGCCATCGCCCGTGCCAATTGCGCCAGGCAGCTGGCCCGCTCTCGGCTGTCGGCCTCACAAGCTAACCAGAAGCGCCTGTATGACAACCGGCATGAAGAGATATGCTCCTCACACGGTTATTTTGTTCTCCTGTGGTGCCCGTTCCATCGTGTTGCCCCAGAAGGTGCTATCCTGGTACACAGGTCCTTACAGTGTAGTGTGTCAGGTCGCGGGCGCCACCTACGATATGGTTCCTGTCTCTCCGACTGCGCCATCTGCGATCAAGCCTACTTTGAACCTACTGACATAGTTCACATCAGTAGGTTCAAAGCGTACCATCCTCACTCTGGGCACCATGTCTAGCTGCTCCAAGACGGTGCTTTCGCCGCCAGTGGTAAGGCTACGCTTCTACTGAAGTTTATAGGAAAAGTCGTCGCTGGGAATAGACGGCGAAGACGACCGTGTCGTTCTGCATGCGAGCTGTGCAACATTTTGTTGAGAGTCTTGCATCTCAATGTAAACACACCATGTGCATGTGCACATGGATGTGCACAATTCGTTTAACAAGTGCTCAAGAGCCTTATACGCGGGCAAGGCTTCAAACGGGCCAGTCGTATGAGGACAGCGTTTTAAACTGCGCAATTTCTAGCAAAGGCAACATAAGTTTTTTTTTTGCAACCTACAACTAGGAACTCCTTGCATAAAACTTCGGCTGGTGCTAGTTGGTGCGTAGTATTATCAAGGTGAAAAAAATTCAGCGCGAACACTGAGGACAACCCTCAAAGAAGAGATGAGACAAGCGATGGCGCTCCTTGGTTGTAAACTACGTCAGCATCATCAGCATCATCATCAATAGCATTAGCTAAATTACATTTTACTTGACTGACCAAAACCTTGCTTTTAATTTGTGGTAGTGGATTAGTTTGCACCAGCATCACTTAATGTGGACGCATTACGTTTTTTTGTTCTTTCCAGAAATGCCAGTGGGGATATTGCCGGTGAAACATTAAAAGAGCACTGCCAATAACAAGCACAACGGGATTACTTGTTGAGTAACCATTCATCCTGCTTTACAATAAATATTTTAGCAGTTCCACGAAGTTTAGCGCTCAAAGGTGTGATGAAACAGCCTATGGCGCGTGCCTTTTTTATGACTCACGTTCTTCCCGATACATCGAGGCACTGTGTAAACGATTCTGCTTCCACTGAGCCACAGTGCTTCTGCTTGCACAATAGAGCCAATGAATAAACTTCGCTATAATTCTGAGTCTAAAACTATTTCTACTGCCTCGAAATAGCTGCTGTCACCAAATGACGTACATGCATGAAAGAAACAACAAGCTTCACAGCTTCACTAACATGTGCGTTTCCAAAAACAACTTGGCCTCAGCCGGCGCGATCGTATGCTACATACACAGAGGTGGCCACAACACAGGCTCTCTGCCAGACTATGCTAGACGCTCGCAGAATGCCTTCTACTCGCTCTCAAGACAAATGCGTGGTTGCAAAGCTTGTTTTCAGTCGTTCCAAATTTTCGAGTTCCTGGTTTTTGAGCTCCTCGACGTCAACTTTTGCGCGTCCTGCCGGTGCTAGCAAAATACTCCCGTGTTATCACTCTTGGCAATCGCTCGTCGCGTTTTCGATAAGCGGGAGTACCTTGAGTTCCGAAAGAAGGTAGAAGCTGCGGGGCCATAGAAATCGTCTTAAACTTGCCTCCCGAAGATTCAGTACACGCGAAACTAAATGGGTCACACGTACGGCCGAGCTGATTTTCGCTAACTGCGTCAAAACGCCGGGCGCGACCACTGTGCTTGAAAAGTACCCCAAAAAGTAACGAAGTTAATTGCAATAACGTTCGGGGTCAGAGAAAGCGCTAAAACTTGTCCCAGTAAGAGTCGGTACACGCGAAACTAACTGCGTCCCACGTCCGAGCTGATATTCGCCAACTGCGTTGCAAAGCAAAGTGCTGCGAGCGAGCCCAAAAACTACCGAAATAACTTACAATAATGATGAGGCTTACAGAAAGCGTCGCAAGCACCTCCCGGTATGAGTATAACTAAAATTAACTATATGATAAGACGGTCGAGATGTTTTTTGCTGTGTTGCAAATCTCGGTTCCGTGCCGTAAAAGCCTATATTGAATTGAAATGCATCGCAGACTGTCAAGCGAAATTCCTCACCTTGCTGTACTCCAACAGTGCAGTGGTGCCGTGTTGAAATGCAGAAGGAACGCAATAATACTCCGGGAACCCAACGAACGGGAAAGAGACGGGTCGCCGAATAGGCGAACTTCACACGTACAGCCTGCCTATCTCGCTTCGGTGGCCTGTCTGGCGCATGACGTATGTATCTGGCGGGTGTGGCGTTGCCGTTAGCTTGTTGCTCGTTGACGCGAGAAAAATAAGTCGCAAAAAGTATAAGTTCATTTATACGCAAAACTTTTTCTAGTTTTAGCGAGAAAGCATTTCAAAAAAATGAAACCTTGCGAGTTCATTTCACTATCGGCGTGACGTGTTTCCCAGTGCCAGCTTTCGCTGAGTATCCCCGCTTGTTAAATTTCTTTATGATTGAGCCGCGATCGGCAGTTCCCCTTGCTCCCGACCGCGAAATGTGCAGTTAATGCCGGAGCAGAGCACCGCCCCCCCCCTCTCCCTCCCATTGCCCCCGCGGCCTTTCGCACGACGGAAGACGGCGCGTTTGCTCTCCGCTTTCCTCCTAGGCGCGCGGCAGCTTGAGCTGCGATCGTCGGAATCCCTCGCCTGCTTTCTCTTGCACATACGGCATACGACGCGCGGCGACGGTGTTGTCGCCAACGGCGACGGCAGAAATGCGCCTGGGATGTCGATATCATTTCTATCGCAACTATATAGGACTGGCACGCATACGCTAGCGCGTAACCTGCGTTCGCTAAATAGAACGTCACTGTAACCTTTTCCTTTTCTTTAGAGCGCAGCTATGAGGCGTTCGTTCCTGCGGCGGGCGTCGTCGTGCCTCGTAACAGAGCGAAAGAGCACAGCGAAGGATAAAAGAGCGAAGGCAGTGAAAGACGGCGATAGCGAAGAGAGCGCGAGGAGGAAAGCTGAGGAGGAGGGCGCAGCGGAACCATGTGGGGGAAAGCGGAGGAGAGTATGGCGAAAGCGCCAGAAGAAAAGCCTAGCACCGCGCAAGACGGACTCTGCGGCGACGATGACTACGAGATGGCGCCAGAGTAGCGCGCGTCGTCTGTATGGAAACAAAGCGCTGCATGAGCGGAGATCTGTCTGCGGCGTCTGATGTGAATCACGCCCACGCGTCACCCACGCGCTGCCTCTCGCGATTTCCCGATTACCGAGGCAGCCGCGCCACACTTCGCTCCGTTTGTAATGTGCCGCGCGGGACAGATTGTCCGCGCCAGCCGATATATCGCGAAATAAAGAAAAACGTATAGAGCTGGGCTTAAATTTCGCATTAGGGAGTGTCGTAATCATCGGCGAGCTTTTTTTTTCTTTCTTGCCCTTCTTTCAAAGGACTTACCCTCTGACCCTGCTCTTACGTCATAGTGGCCTCGCATGTTCCGACACTCTGTAACACTTTAGGATGCACATTGTGACCTTTGCAATTCCGTGCAAACAGCGCCACTGGCAACTGCTGCATGTACCATATATGTAAGATGACAAGCTTAAGTTTAGGGACTGATTACAGGGCATCGACCAAATTACTTTACTGGCTGATCATTGGGTGTAGCGCCTGAAGCAACACACTTGCTATTAGAGCTGTCGTAAAGGATCACTTCGGAATAATTTTGACTACATGGGGTCTATGGACGTACAACCTAGAGTCGAGCGCCTCTACAACAAAATGACCTGTACAACGAAATAACTACTCTGTCGCGGTTCTATTGTGAGCTGCGCGGTGCGAGACCTTTACAACGAAGTGACCTGTATAACGAATGATTTCGTAGAGCCCAAGCACTCTGTTATAAAGGCGTTCGACTGTGCACTGCCCTTGCTTGCTGGCCCCTTTAGAATGCGACTACCACGCCTGGGAATCCAACCTGCGACTTCGTGCATAGCAGCCCATCGCAAAACAAAAGGAGCCAAGGCGGTTGGTGCAGGTACACAGTAAAGAAGCTACACTGTTCAGAAATCTCTGTTTGTCCGACATTGGGATATAACACAGAGAAAGTATACGCAGAACATTCCGAATTTGGCGCCTAACTCCGCAAGAAATAATTCGTGGTGAAACCTTTGTGTTTCTGCGCAAGCACAATTCTTTCCTGCATTTCAGGCACATTTTTAGGCCTTCTTTTCAATTAATAATTGCCTAGCATCGACAAGACAATGCCTCTATGAAGTAAGAGAAAGGTACATGGTATTTCACATTTCCTTAGAGGCGCCATGCTCATGTGGGTGGGCGTCGCGAAAATGAATTTTAAAGGAACGTTCTTTTTACAGCACGTTAAAGGGCTGGCCTTTATTTTTTTTCTTGTGTGCTTCCTCTGCAGGAAGAAATTTACGTTCACTAGTAAGATTTGTTAGCACATAAGGTCACCTAACATGCAAAAATAGATATGCTAGCTGGCAAGCGGAGGTCTCAAAAGAGAACCCGAGAATATTTTAATAAGATCTCCTCTGCCAGGGCGTAAGCGCTACATTGTAAATGGAAATAACTCTCCGGTGGGAGTATAATGCTTGTCCTCTAGACTGTGAACGAAAATAAACCCGCATGGGAGTTTTTAACAGGTGATGTGCCCTAAAATCTCCCCATCCTTGAATATTTACTGCGATGTATGGGAGCAATGCAGTGGCATTCCCTCGTTTCCCTCTGTTGGCTAACTGCGGGAGGATTAAGGCGACATGACGCCATTTTACTCCGCTTGAAAATCTTGTTCTCTGGTGAAAACTCCGCACAGAGAGTTTTAAAAACTCCCCCATAGGAACAGGTTGGTCACGTGGCGCTTCCCATGAGGTTGTGCGCCGTGCCAGCGACCGGCCGCATTCGCCGGAGTCGGCAGTGCTCATGGCTGACGGTTGTTTACACCTGCGAAGTGGCGTTCCGTGACAGCTTTTCGTCAATTTGTTTACCGTATTACCTCGCAGAAGCTGTTGTACGTAGGCGTGCCTGAAGCTCACTGTATCTCAGCTTCAGGTAGGTTAGCTGTGGTTACTTAGCTGACAACAATGAATGCTAGAGCAACATTTTCAAGTGCGGAAAAGAAGCTTCGGTATGATTCAAAGCCGCTCATCGACTCGTAATGTCGGCTCAAGTTTCTGGCTGTGCTTTCGTGTTGCGTGACCTTGGCTTGTGTTCTTCAGTACGTGAAATGCAACTTTTATTTCCTTGGGAGTACGTGCTGACGACGTCCAGTGTAATACTTGAAGTGCGTCTCGTGCATGCGGACTGGCTTCGATGCTATTAAAACGAAGCTTTCCATGTCTCGCTCATTCGTCCGTGAGTGCCGAAAACGCACTGCAGGAAAGCCAACTTACACACCTGCGTAGAACACTACAACTTCCATTCGCTGTTGTAGCGATAAGAACAATGGGAACAACGTCATGCTCTCGACCAATAGGAAAACGCCATGCTACCCAGACGAACTGCATATGTCTGCATTGCATGACGCCCGTCACGCAATGCATTCCCCGCCGTCACCATATGGGCAGGCCGCGGGCGCAGCGCAGGGCAGAAGAGGCTGCCGTACGAGAACGTAAGCGCGATCGTACCCGTAAGGCCAATCCCGTGTATCGGCAATGGCATGCACAAGCCATGCGCATCCATAGACAATCCGTTACGAGCGTGCGCATCAACGACACAGAAGCAAGACGTCATCGCCGTGCTCCTTTGTAGCATTTACAGCATTACAGCATTACAGCATTTGGTCCTGCAAGTAGTGACAATTAACCACTAAGCGGGCCGCTCCCACGTCGGGACCAGAAGGCCAAGCCTCACGGCCACTTCGTGAGCCTGCTGGACAGCCCAGAATTGTTCATCCTGATCCGGGATGCGCAGTGCAGCCTCCCACCTGGACGCGTCCTTGATCGCCGAGCCTTCAATTCTTTCGCAAGACCAGAGCATGTGTTCGAGCGAGGCTAAAGCACCACAATCCTGGCACTTACATTACGCTTGGTACTTATCCTTGCCCACGGAGGCTGAACATCTTTTATCCCGAGTCGCAACCGGGAGAACGCGGCCTAACTCCAGCGAATCGACGAGGAACCACCTGAAACGATGCAACTCTTTAGGTGGTTCCACGTCCAGTTGCCGGCGTTCGGCCGCGTTCTCCCGGTTGCGAACCTTCATCTCGTTGAAGTTCACCACGGAGTGAAGCGCACGCTTGGATCGGACTGTCGACGGATACGTATGGCTTCTGCATGCCGTCGTCGATACACGGGATTGCATCGTGTCAGATGCCCGTGATCGTTCATAAATCACAAGAGGCTATGCAATTTAACGAAATGTGTCTTCATTCAACTTCAACGTTCAAAAAATACAATCTTAAGCAAGCAATGAAATCGCATATGCAGAGAATCGGGTCGCTCAGCATTTCTTGGGTTCGTTGCGTGGTCGTTGGCTTTGGACTTCGAATTTGATTCAGTTTGCACTGTGGGAGAGTTTCGCGTTCAACCATCTTTCTTTAAGGGACCTTGGTTATTTTATTTGGAGCCCCTATTCTAAAACTCTCTATTTATCCTTCTTTTTTTCATGAGCACCACTTCCTGCCGCTACTTTTATTCCCTCTTTCAGAGAGCCAACGTTCACCGATCTCCAGCGGAGCGCGTATCCCCCTACCCCATTCTCGCCCTCCCGGACACTTCTACAAAAAGAACGCACAGTGACACATCAACCAGCTGAAACACGGTGCTGACTCGCATTCTTCCACCGACAGTCGATAGCGCATTATCTTTCTTTTCAGTTCTACACCCTCGCCGCTAACACACCCTCCGGAGACACCTTGCCCAGTTGCCTTACCTGCTCTCCCCTTTACAAGAGCCGTGCCTTTATCAGGGTGTCTACCAAGATGACATTTCCAAATTACCTGATTTTTCCAGGTTTTCCCTGAGCAACTTTGCAAAATTGCCTGAATGAGCCAGAAATTTGTTTTATGTCAAGACGGGCTGACACCATGTTGCCCGATGCTGTCGCTCTCTTGTAAGCTTGTTGAAACAAAAAAAAAATGACAATCCAATTTGAATAGTAAGGAGTAATATCTATTGAAAAAGAAAACAGAAGGAAGGTGTTAGTAAAATGCACAGCAAAAAAAAAATGGTCAAACCCATTCCAAATTGAGTCGAACATTTTCAAATACGAATGAAAAGGAGATGCATACATAAGTAAACATATTTGAATATCAGCTATTTCTATCAACTGATAGCAAGCTCATCGGTATGAGTCCTGAGCTTTGTCACAACTAAGATTCTCTCTCAGCAGCTGGGAAGTCAACCTCAGCTGTCCTGACATATTGGCAGCCTGCAAACAACGCCTTAGTGTTGCATTTCACTACTTTAAAAAGTTTATTTTGCTTTGGATGAAGGACACCTGCATCTCGGCGTCAGCCAACACTTTGTTTTTCGAGCTCAAGCTCCTTCAAAGAGGCGGCGGCACGCTTCCTTTCTTCTTAATTCCTTAGTGCGTCGGTCATTTCTGTTCTCATCCTCCTTCTGCCACGCTTTCACCCCATGGATCATTTGACGCATCCTCTTGGTCAGTTGTACAGTCAACGTCCGATTTTTCGGACTCCCTAGGGGCCGCAAAAACATCCGAAAAATCTGGCAGTCCGAAAAAAAAAGAATGCATGCCTTAACTGCCCTTAAGGGCTAAAATTGCCACAGGCACATCCGAAAGAGCTCTTAAGGAGTTATGGTAGGGAAAATGGTTAGTTTTAACGTATTATTTTAGAAGCGCCTGCAGATATTCGCATCCAATTTCGCGTGCTTACAAAAGTTGCTCTTGGGTACAACATGAGAAACTTTGTTTGAGTCTAGATGGTCTGCCTTTCCTGTGAGCCACTCCCGAAATTCCAGGTTTGTTTAATTATTTGATGTACCTTTTCTCTGCAAGAACGCAGATAAACAGTGCTTTTCTAAATACCAGGTTATATCTGAACTAAAGCGATATCATATCCACTTTGGAGTTCGCACCCCAAAAAAATAGTATCTCTGCCTGCACAAAGCCATAAGGGGGGTTTCTTGCAGTGTAAATTTTCCCAGTGTTGTCATTCATATTATCAGAGGTTTCTTTAGTTCAGAATATTAATGACTGGTTGTAGTACATGTGTACAAAGTTTCACTGGAATGGGATGAATACTTTCTGAGAAAGGGTACATTGAATTTGAAAAAAAAAATCTTAAAAAATGCAATTTGAGAAAAATAAAGTTTTCTGTTCGAATACTGCTTGTGGATGCTCAAAATGCCCCAGGAGAAAACATTTCACTGCTTACTTTCTTGCAGGTGTCTCCAAAACCCTTCTTGGCTGCTGAGCACGAGGTTGCGGGATCGAATCCCGGCCACGGCGGCCGCATTTCGAGGGGGGCGAAATGCGAAAACATCCGTGTACTTAGATTTAGGTGCTCGTTAAAGAACCCCAGGTGGTCAAAATTTCCGGAGTCCTCCACTACGGCGTGCCTCATAATCAGAAAGTGGTTTTGGCACGTAAAACCACATAATTTAATTTTTTTAGAACCCTTCTTAGTGTTTTTTTCTATCAGTCATCCTTCCTTGCTCTCGGCAGTCATAAAATTCTGCCCTGTCAACACGCTCTTTGTCCGTCCTGCCGAGGGCAATATTAGAAAACAGACTTGGAACAATTCCAAGGGTCTCCAGAGCAGCTTTTGGTGTAGAATTACCGTCATTGTAGTTGGCTGCAGCATTGTTAGTTGCTGTCTTCAATTTGTAAGGACTGACAATGTTTTCTTAGGGCAGCGGCGCGTGCCATATGAGTTAGTTGAGCGACTCATTGGTGTTCTGTGTTCGTCCATGGATACATTTGCTCAGAAGACCGATTACCTTTGAAAGTTCTAATTCTGCTACATTTGCTGGACGATCATGCCATCTTCTGGACAAGTAATATGTTTGAAACTCAAAACTGATGCGACCACGACCACGTAAGCAAAAGCAAGAGTTTGATGAAATAGTTCATTTCCACAAAGGGCTATTACGTTAAACCCTTGCTTCCAGTTAACAAATTCCACTTCGCCCTGAAAGGCGGTGGTCCCGGGTTCGAGGCCTGGATCAGGACGAATTTTTGATTAACTGCAACGCCTTTCTATCGGGGAACCCGTATGGGATATCTTTGTGGCGATTGCTACGATTGGGTGGATGTCTCATTTTTTCTTAATATCTAATTTTTTAGTACACATCATTTACTTACCGCACACACACACACACAAGCAAAAAAAAAATAAAGGAAGAGCCACGCCATAATGAAGAAAACGGCGAACGACAACGATAAACAAACGAGCCTCTGCCCGCCATTCTTAAACGCTAGGACACGCGGCACACTGCGGCGCAACATTTGAACCGCTTTGAGCCGGCGCTCGAGGTCACGCTTCCGCCGGTTTGTTCCTCATATTGCAGTCGACGTTTCCGTGTCAAAATTGCAAATTCGATTTTTTGGGGGTTCACCCCACCATACCCCCTAAAGGCCTGCCAGTACACTTATTAGGCATATCGGTGCTCGTACTGTAACAAGAGACGGGGGTGCACGCGTGTATAATTAACGAATGCATACCGTGTCCCGTGACAATTGCCCCTTCCCACACTTGTTATGCTTCACCGCCTAACACTACTGTACTTAGGCGAAGCTAACTTTCGGAGACTGGCATTACGCAACGCGTTGTGCTCTAGGGTGGTTGCTTGGGCTGCGCTCTGCGATCATCGAAGCCAATCGCGAGGATTACAAAGGCGGAGTCGGTGCCATTGCTGACAGCGGTGAATTCTTTCAATGAAAAACACAGCAGCGCACGGCAAGAAGCTTAATAGCGAACGTAGCAGCAGCTAGGCCTAACGTTGCCGCGGTGGTGGCTACGGCTGCCAGCGGATCTGCGTGCGAAAGTGCCGGTTCGAGGCGGCGAGATAATCAAAATGGCGGCGGTGGTGGCTTTGATTAATGCCATTTCAGACCTGCGGCCAAGGCAATATACATTGACCATATGGAGTACGTGGTGGTGCCGCAAAGCCGTGCGAATTATCGGGCATGTCCGATAATTCGAGCGTCTGGAAAATCGGTCGTTAACTACTCTGGCAATACCTGGGGCCGATGACACGGCGCCAATGACTATTTTTTTGCGATTCCTCTGTTACTGGAGCCAGCATTAACATGACTTTCGTTCCCTTTCAATAACGTTACAGCTAATTTTCCCTGACAGAAGCACAAATTCCCCGAGTTTTCCCTGAGTATTTCCAGACTATTCAAATTCCCTGAGAATTCCCGGTTGGTAGACACCCTCATATGCTATGCCGAAGAGAGCACATGTCGCCTTGAAAAAGACAAGTCCACTTGTTGAAGTGTTTGCTCCTGCTCTCACATAGTTCTCGTGTTGCTCAATGTACTTCCTGTAAGTGTCGACGATAATGTCACTGCCTGAACTCATGGATTTCGTGGCATGAGCATATGAAGTTGCAGAAAGAACAGATTCTGTCATAGCTTCAACAATGGTTTATTTTGAGTGCTGCTTGAAAATAGTTATTACAAAGCATCACAGTGGGCATATACAGGGCAAAGCATTCGCAGCGAGAATACAGTCCATGAGGTGAAGAAAACATGACAGATAATGAAAGGAAACTAAACAAACATTGACTAGGAGAGAGCAGGACTAAAAAATGAAAATATAATGACGATAAGTTGGTAAATGCTTCACCAACAAGGTGAACTGCCAAATAAAAATGAATAACCATCTTTATGTGCTTTGGTAGCGATGGTTTAAGTGACAACCAGGAATTGGTAAATTCAAATGGTTATTTTTGCACAGTGTGCAACATTAAAACAACTTTTGCATATCACTGAAGTGTCAAATAATCTCTTGCTTCCCTGATGAATGTTACAAAAGTTTCTTGGAATTAACATGGAACTACATTCGACGTCACTTCTGTAGGATTCATACATAAGAGATATTTCAAACGTGGAATTATTAGACCACATATGGAATAATTTTAGTAGGAATAGCACCAAAGTTTGCTAAAGGAGCCTCTCAAAGAGACCAGAAAGAAAGTGCAAAAATATTTTTAAAATAGTTAAGGGATTTTACGTGCCAAAACCACTTTCTGATTATGAGGCACGCCGTAGTGGGGGACTCCAGAAATTAGAACCACCTGGGGTTCTTTAACATGCGCATAAATTGAAGTACAAGGGTGTTTTCGCATTTCGTCCCCATCGAAATACGGCCACCGTGGCCGGGATTCAATCCCATTACCTTGTGCTTAGCAGCCCAACATGCAAAAAAAGAAACTTATTCATCAGGTTATAATGCAGACCTATCGATGAAGCAAAAAAATACAAAAAGATGTTGCTGAATATATTCATAGAAAAAATACATGGCTAACACTAGACAGTCATCTCCAATCTGCTGTATAGACAGTGTTGAACGTACCAGGTGAATGCTTAATACTTATTTCAGAGTAACCAAGGCATCACCTAGACTATTACCTCTCTATCTCATACTCAAGCACCAAACTGATCATGTGAAAACATGCTGATCTGGTCAGAACATGCATTAGCCCTTACCACGGATTCTTTGCTATGATGTTATTCTTGCAGTGTCACTTATTGTGACTTAAAACTCCACCCATAATAATAACTGTGCCCCACCCTACAGCAACAAGCAATGATAACCTAACTATAATACAATACATGCATTACAAACAATTTATGCATTTTCCAAATTACAAAATATTGCATCATAATTCTTTCAATAGTCATATATAACACTTGCATAAGTTTTATTTGTGCGTCACCAGGCATCCAAAGATAACACTGAGCATATTAAAAGCAACAATGATCACTATCTTAAATGTGGAAAAAAAGGTCAATACCATTGTGCCTTCAAACCAATGTTTGACTATAGATAGGGTGAACTTTTTTGGCAAGACTAATATTAGTACTTACCAGTGCTGCACATTCAACTAAGTATATTGAGATGAATGGTTGCATGCACCGATTTTGTTTAAGCTAGAGAAAATGGACGGCATTAAAGCAGCATGATGGCACTGTGGCAACTTTGACAAGATGTTTTCACAGCTAGCGCACTATTCTGTGTAGTTTGTCGATTGCCGATGTAAAAGCCATCAGCACAACATCCCAACAGGCTACTTCATATACTGCAGATAAAAACACACTCAAGACCAGCGGCACAAACATTCCAAAGTAGAGCAGTAGGAATCACGGACACTGAAACATTTTTTTTTTCTTTACAGCTTCATCTTCTCCTACCTTTACCTTACAATAAGATTCCTCATTTGTAAGGCAACGTGTCAATTGAAGAATAAACGAAGACAAAATTTCAGAACAGAAGCCCGCCACCTGTTTAATATATCATCAGGAAGATACTGTATAATGACCAGTATGCATAATAGAAAGTGACAAAATATCAAAATTTTTTGCTTCAGCACCCACGTGAAAGTACATGTCATGCTTAATTCTTCACGCACAAGTTAAGAATTTCGTGCGAGATTTGCATCAACAGGACAATCTAATATATTGAATAATAACACTGGTAGTGTGGAATCTGTGCCCTAATTAATTAAACGATGCACTATTCATAGGGTGTGAAAGAAATCAACGCAACCTTTTATGATGACAATGGCAACATGACAAGTGATTTCATCTTCCTAGAAACCTATTCCAAAAAAAAGAACGCGTGTTTATATTTGACAAAACTATGTCACTTATGAAAAACAAAATATACAGTGTAATATAACAGTGCACTGACAGTATCTTGCTTCTCTTGAGCCTCTAAAGAAAAAGAATTTAGAGCTAGAGTTAGAATTATAGTTAGATGCAATAAACAAAGAAGACTGGTTGCATGTTATTTTATAGATTTACTATGCAAAAGAGTATTTCATTATAAAGAAAGAAGGCTAAAAGTGAGATGCCTATGCGTAACTAAAAAAGTACAACTGAAAAGTTACGCATAAGGCCCTTCCTTATCCATAACTGAAAACAATATCATTCGCACGAATGCAAAGCCAGTCTAATGCAAAACATTACTGCAACGTCCAATCACAAGCTTTTGATGCAGTCAAGGTATCCTTCCCCTTCAGTGTGCATAAAGAGCATACCACAGTAGACTTCTGATTAACATTCCAGTGGAAAATATAATTTTTCATTGTCAACACTGGCTTGCGAACTTTATGGACATGTTTGCGAGTTACATTTTCATGGATGTAAGCAGAAAGAAACAGCTACCATCATTTACAATGGATGGAACCAGTAAACTAGATCCTCTCATAAACAGCTCAAGCAAGTTTGCCTTCAGTGCCACATTTTTTATCTACTTTTCTCATCTTGCGAACAAATTATGTGCAACTAAACACGCATTCCTAAGTGAAAGGCCTAATTTTACATCAGCTTACTGTTCTTGCCTTTACTTCAACCGAGATGACCGAGCTTAACAAACAAAAGGAAACAGCATGGCGAGCACTAAACATTGCTCTACTTGTTAATAATTGTGCCATTTCAGCTGACACTAATAAATGCATCACATGTTTTGCTAACACACGTTTGCAGTGTTTGCAACACTTGCAGTAGTTATTAACACCATGCATTCACTGCATTTGCAACATGTGGTGCCTTTATGGTGTCTCAAAAAAGAGTGAAAACAGAAGAAGTATATGGTAGCCTAATTTGCTAGCAAATTATAAGTACAGTCAACTTCTGTTAATTTTTACCTTGATGGCACCAGCGGAACTGATTGAATTACATGGAAGGTCAAATTAAACATCGAGAAAAAACAACAAAACACAATGTCGATTCATTTAGCAATATTTGCTCGAGTCCAACGTGCCACTTAATCAAATGTGCGTCACTTTCTTTGTACCCAAAGAAGAGAACAAACATAGACATGACATTAAAGCCCCTAATCAAAGTGTTCTTCCAAGCCCTCCCATACCCTGCACCACGTGACCGGCTTCCAACACTTCACACATACCTTTTCCCAGTTCGACACTTCTATGCCAACGCATTAAAAATGAGCAAAGGTCTACTATGTGTTGTACAATGGCGGCCGGTTTCCTAAAAGCAGCTTCCCTGCACAGTTTTTAAGAGTCAGCTTTGCCGTCGTACATTTTTGTTATACGGCAAAGCATACGAATGCAGTGAAGGCAGCTTTGGTTTCTTATTTGACTGCACCACGCCAGATATTTCCAGCCCAATCTTGTTGAAAAAAAAAAATGTGTTTTGCTACAAGGGCAAAGCAATGAGTGCAACAGCAACATGTTAGTATAATACATGAAGTGTAAGAGTCAGCTGTAGTGGCAGTATGAATTGAATGTAAGCTACGTAATAACGAGCTGTTGTGCTAGGGATCCTCTGTTTGAATACTGCTATTATATAATTCAATTTGCTTATTAGTTAAAGCCAACACCTTTCTTAGCAACTTTACTACCACTTTTCTGCATCAGGTATGTTTGAAACCTTTTTCCTGGGCCTATCCCAGAGGTAGTGCACAGATGTGCCAATAAAATTACATCATTTTCAAGTTTGAGCTCTGTTATTGATTCGCACTTTCAATATTTAAATCCGATAAGATTTAAGATAAAAGACATGCACTGTCAGTGTTTTGTTTAATGACGTTTGTTTGTGGGCTACCATTCTCGAAATTCAGAGGAATAATTTTGTCAAGAATGCGAGACCAGGCATGAGCAAGTTTAGTGATAGAATGATGCGGCAATATAACCCACACATACCGCATGTCATATAGCAAGACGTGGCACATAGCATACATTTACCGAAATATATACGGAACCTCATGGTGATGCCGACGCTAAAAATTTGCTTGAAGTGTATCTATAATTATTATCACAATAAAAAAAGGAGCAATTTAGAATCAGCCAAATACCATAATGATATTGAGAGCTTTGGTTATCGCTTGAAAATGTCCCAGGGCAGGCTAAAAATTGGAGTTTTCAATGAGAGATGACATGTGTTCAAGACATTTGTTATCCCCTAAACTCCACCGAGACAGATGCTGACATTAAAGGAGTTGCTAGCAGGGTCATCATACACCTTTATCAGATGTACACCCTTTGGGAAGTGTATTTGCCACACAACAATCATCATCATCTGTCTTGCTTGCGTTTCCTTTCTTGAAAACGCTGCGTTCACTACTTTCCTGTTGAGAATGCTCTGTCATGCTGATAATGTGCATGCCATTTGTGACTTGGAAGTATCAGGCTCGCAGCGTTAAAGGAAATGCGGTCAAGAAAGATGACAATTATTGTTGTGTGGCAGGATATGACCCAAAGGGTTTAATATTGTTTAAGAGTGTAGGGGTGAGGCCCGTGCATGCTGGCTTATCAGATTTGAATTATCCGGTGAAGGTTAACTTTAGGATCAAAATAATGAAAGTTTGGGGCCATGGAATGAAACACGCTTTACATGTTTTTAACTGCTACTGCATACAGCACGGCCGCATGAAACAATCAATGAAGAAAAGGTATTAGTGCTGTCCTGTGCCTCTGTCACACCCCTGTCTTTTTGAATTGCGCTAGAGGCTTTGCCATTACGAGTAAACAGTACCAACTAGCCGAAGAATCAGCCTTGATGAAAGGTGGTGGTGAAGTAACAGCATAAACACAGACGACGTGTATAAGGATACTCCAGGCGCTTCCTTGGGCACAGCTGCTGCATTTTTTTTCATTTTAGCATTAGGCAAAAGTACAATGTGGCAAAGCAAACTTGACTAGTGCCTTTTGATGTACTACTGCTGAGACCCAGCCTGAACGCACTTTAAGCATATTCTTTATTCTTTAGCAAAATTTTTTATTATCATATGTTCTGTGTTCCAAGAATTTTCAGTTTTAAAATTTCATCACACCTGCTAAATACCTCCACTGAAAGAACGCCATGCATCTGCACACTAACCCTAATGACGGCTCTACATGAAATGACTGAACATTTTAAGTAAATAAAAGGTAACTGTTGCTACACCCATGACAGTTTCAACAACACCAGTCCTAAACAGGCAGCATCCTTGCATCTATAGAAAGAAGTTTACAAAACCACTTACATCTGCAATGTGAAAAACATCAGGCAAGAAAGTTTGGGAAAGCTTAACATATTTAGAGATTCTTTTCTTTTTTCATTTTGTCAACAAAAGACCAGTTTAAATGCCAGAAATAAGAAGAAAACTGCATAGCACTTTATTCCAAAGAGCTTGCATTCTACAGTAAACACCCGCTTGTGTGTTTATACAAAAGTATTGCACAACACAAACACACAAAGCGAAACTAACAGGATGCAAGCATATTAATACACATGACAGTATTGACTGCATTTGACAATTTTTGGAATATTTAAAATACTTCAGACAACCTCGCAGTCACAACGTGCAACTGCGTTACTTTGATTACCATGATTACCATGGACTATGATTACCTATCACGATGCATCAATGAATTGGAACATTTGATCAGAAAGCTGCAAGCATGTAACTGAAAATGTGGATTACCTGGCTCACATCACTGGAGATAATTACCAATAATAGCTACCCTTTCACTAGACATCTTGCACGCCACATATAAGCAAAACAAAACCTGCCTTAACATACAGGCAATACTGCATAGTTCACGATCACTTTATGATATTAATGGCAGTCCGGTAATAGTGCTTTCGCTCAATCTATTCAACACTATCAGCAGAACAAAAAAAGCTTAGGAAACCATATCTGAAACTCGAAATACTACAAATTATGCTGTATTATCGTTATCGGTAAATATATATTTTTGCCAGAGAACTGTCTTCAATACGTCTACAAAGAGAAAATGCAAAAGTTGCCGAGCAAGTGACGCAACAAGTGACCCACCCTCCTGCAGACTATGCCGCGCATCATAAACACACTGCCAAGTAAGATGACTAGGGGGTGCGAATAGTGATTTTTAAAACCAAATCGAATATGAATAGAATAGTGCTAAAAGTGAATAAAATCAAATTGAATATAAAATGGCTAAAATATAATTTTCAAATAATGAACAGCCATTGTTACAATTATTACAAAATGATGTTCACGTCCTAGTATTTTGAAGGGTAGCACGTTTCTGTTATTACATGGTACGTTATGAAGCATTGTTTATTAAAAGCAAGAATGTAACATTATGAGCAAACAAAAGTTTCTTCGCATGCACATGACTTTTAAGAGAGTGCAAATGATTGCTGTGTAGCCTGTAAAGTATGGCTACCTATGTGACGTAGCCTGCTACACTATGGAATTTCTAATGTTTTGCCTACACTAAGCCCGCGAAAAGGAAATTTATTGTACTTTTGCTCCAATCTTCTATTTAATTAGGTGCATAAATTAAATTATGGGGTTTGACGAGCCAAAACCACTTTCTGATTATGAGGCATGCCGTAGTGGACTCCGGAAGTTTCGACCACCTGGGGTTCTTTAATGTGCACCTAAATCTAATACATGGGTGTTTTCGCATTTCGCCCCATCGAAATGCAGCCACCATGGTCGCGATTCGATCCTGCAACCTCGTGCTCAGCAGCCCCACATCATAGCCGCTGAGCAACCTCGGTGGGCTAGTTAGGTGCAGTTGACGTTTACAATTATTCTAAAAGTATTAAAGAAGTATTCGCATTTATGAATAGCAACTATTCCGAATCGATGACTAAATCGAATAGGACACCAATTCGTTATTCGAAAGTTTCGAATATTTGCACATCCCTAAAGATGACACGTGCAGCTTTCCTGCCCACCTACAGCTCACTGGCAAAAAAGAAAAAGAAAAAAAAACTTCAATATTGACACATTCCGATAACTGCAAGGCACCTTTTTAGCTAACAAAATCACAGTGTGCAGTCACGAAAAGGTGACAGTTTTGCATGTCGCCGTGAGATCCGGCGCAATAAACTCAGCCACTTCACTCTGCCCATACTGGTGGCATCACTATGACTTCCCAAACAAGATATCTCGCACAAGCGCCCGCGCTCAGCACCGTCATCTTGAACATTAAACCCTTTCAAACGCAGAAAAACTAGCACTGCAGAAAGCTAGCACCGCTGCGACAACACACAACCATCACGAAAGGCAATGCAACAACATCCACACATTGCCTGACCGCAACTTGGTGGACAGAGAAGGCTGCCAGAGCCAAGAGCCCACCGCTCCCATTATCACAGCAAGATTCAATACAAACTTCCCATCTTTCACAATTTACTGCTACTGGTTCGAGTAAGTAGGGCATATGCTGCAGACTTATGCAAAAGTTGTTCTTTACCATAGGCTTCCTCATCAAATTAGAATGCGTGAACAAATTACAAGGTCTTCAATGAATAGTTAATATCACTGCAGAAGCAAAGGTAACTTTAAGACATCTGCCAATCTTTTCCCAGTTGGAACCGTTCTGCCTTTATGCAAAATAATGGGTACACTACAGATAAAGAACAAGCAAGTGAGAAATGCTGAACCAACAAACTCACTTTGAGCAACTAACCACGCAATCGGCAAAAGAAATTACCTCGTCATGGATCAAACAACACTAAGATGTGCCACTGTTTGCAGAAAACCAACTCTCTTAAGTCAATCTCGTCCTATTCACATGGTGTTTTCAATAGTATGTTTGCTATTATACTGAAGTTGTCGGCTTGAAATTTTAAGATACTCAACTGACAATCTGGGTTCCTTTTAGCAGCGGCTCTGTGCAGCCTTCCGTGCCCACAATATTGCGGTGAAAGCGCAGGCAATGCTTGGCTGCGCTCTTTGGCCAGGCGACAGCTCAGAAAGCCAGAGCTAGAAAGGACAACACCTTCGGAAGCAGCCAACAGAGGCCTCGGTCATCGTGTCTCGCTGCGACCTCGCAAACGCAAGGAAAATTTGCTCCAGCGTGGTGTCGCTGACAATGTAGTCCTCGAACGAGAGCTCCTGCTTGAGCGACTCCAAGGTCTCGAAAAGCTGACTCCACTTCAGGCTGGTGTCGGTGACGTGGAAGTGAAGCAAGGCCTGGAGAGAAAATGGGAAACATGACCATTAATTTTTACGCTGCAAGGATACTATATTTACTTTATTACAAATAAAGACTGATAAACACAAACACAGCCACTGACGCAATTCTCAGACTCCAAAAATTGAGACATGATGGATATTCTTAACTTCATAAATGCACCGTCAGGGTTCCCATAGAGCTAATGCACTTTTGCGACCGATTTTTCAAGTGAATTGAGGTCCGAAAAAGTTTGATTTTCCGGACTAAATAACTTGTTCTGAGCCACTCTGCCCGATCTTGTAGGCCACCATGTTGAATTTTCTGCTGGCTTGGCCAGGCTTGGCTTCCAGCAGTCCACTCTAAAGCTGCCAAAATTGGAAGGTTCATGCTATCAAGAGAGAGTGCATGCCATCCTCCAGTCTCGGAGGCCATGCCTGCTCTTTCTTGGCTGACCAAATTCTCCAGGGGATGCAACTTTTCTTTCTTTTTTGGTCAAGACTATTGTCATAATCACTAGGCATCATAATCATAATGTCATAATCACAAGGGTCCAGAATTTTTTTTATTTTCAGTTTTTGTCACCATTCTGCACGTGGTTTGTCCACGAGGAGTGTGTCTCGCAGGCACTGTTCGAAGCAAATCTATAATTTGGCTAGCCATAGTATATTTCAAGGAGTATTCCACTGCTGTAACAAAACCAAGTATGCAAGATCTTGGAAAAACTTGGTTATAGTGATGAGAATATTTGTTCGCTGGTAGCTCTAAATACCACATTTTTGTGTGTAAAGTCAACTTCCATAAATTTAATTTTTTCGGTAAATTTTTTCTCAACCAAAATTCCCAGCTGGTGCCCATAGATTTAGTTTTATGGGCCCACACTTTTGTTAAATAAATTCCAGGATTGGCCTTCGCCAGATAATTAGAATTTGACCGGTATGCACGCAAGTGCCTGTACTCTATGCTGACTCCAATAGCGACCCTATTAGTGGCAGCGTCTGTCATGAAGGGGCTTAGGGAACAGTGAATACCTTGAACTTGCGTCATCTCTCATAGACAATGCCTGTTTTCAGTGTGCCCTAGGAAAATTTCCAAGCAATAACAGCAGTTCATAATGTTTGATTACAGTAACTCGATTCTAACATGTCCTTTAAAAGAAAACTGGGCCAAAAGTTGTCTGCATGGTGCAATCGGTCACAAACCTAAACCGCCTTTGCAGCGTTCGCCTGCTCTGCCACATAACACAAATGTATTGCAGCAAGAATAATTTTAATGAACACTGTGGCGAAGCTGACTTTAAAAAATGGGCCATCATTGTGCAACTATTTTTCTTGCTAAAAAGTCGGGTGTGCATTAGATTTATACTTTATTAGGAGCGTTATTGCAATTTCTATGTTAGTTTACTACTTTGCACGCATAGAAAGTGAGTGTGCATTTGATTAAGAGGCCTGTTGGAATCGAGCGAATACTGCCAAATGAAACAGCAATGCGTCTTGACATTTATTCGCAAGGTTTATATCAACTGAGCAAACTGGGAATTCTCAGGAATCTTGAATAGTCTGGAAATTCTCAGGGGGAAACTCAGATAATTTGTGCTTCTATGAGGGAAAATTAGCTGTAACTTTATTGAAAGGGAACAAAAGTTGCGCTAAGGCTGGCTCGAGTAACAGAGAGGAATCATTAACAAATTGTCTTTAGTGCTGTGTCGTCAGCTGGAGTTGCCAGTGTAGAGTGAAGGACCGATTTTCCAGATGCCTGATTTTTGGGACATGCCCAATAATGCGGATGGCTTCGCGGCACCAACACCTACCCCACAGAGTCAATGTATGAACGTTTGAAATTTCAGATGCAAGCACCCGTCGTCGTCCAATTTTCTTGACTTTTTTGCCGTGACCGCAGATCCGAAATGGCATTAATCAAAGCCACCACCACCGCCGCCATTTTGATTATCACTGTCTCGAACTGGCGCTCTCGCACGCAGATCCGCTGGCAGCTGTAGCCGCCACTGCAGCAATGCTAGGCCTAGCTACTTCGATGTTTGCAACTGTTAGCAATGGTGCTGAGTCAGTCTTTGTAACCCTTGCCAATGGCTTCGAAGCTTGGAAAGCACAACGCGTCACATTATGCCTGTTTCCGAAAGTGAGCTCCGCGTTAGTACAGTAATGTTATGTGGTGAAGCATACGTGAAAGTTTTGCAGTGAAGCATAACAAGCGTAGGAAGGGCCAATTACATGGGACTGATTATGTATTCTTTAATTATATACGCATGCACCCGCCGTCTCCTGTCACAGTATAAGCACCGACAGGCCTAATAAGTGTACTGGCAGGTCTTCAGAGCTTTTTTTAGTGCCCATGGCGATTGGAGCTCTTAGGGGCAGTAAAAGACATGCATTAATTTTTTCGGACGTTTTCCTGACTCCTAGGGAGTCCGAAAATAATCGGGCCTTGACTGTACAACTGACCAAGAGGATGCTTCCAATGGTCTGTGGGGTGAATGCGCGGCGGGAGGAGGACGAGAACAGAAAGGACAGATGCACTGAGGAACGAACGGGAAAGCAAGTGTGCCGCCGCTTCTTTGAAGGAGCTTGACCTCAAAAAGCTAAGTGTTGGCTGATGCCGAGAAGCACGTGTCCCTCATCCAAACCAAAACAAACTTTTTAAAGCAGTGAAATGGAACTAAGGCGTTGTTTGCAGGCTGAGAATGTGTCAAGGACAGCTGAGGTTGATTTTCCAGCTGCTGACATAGAATCTCACTTGTGACAAAGTTCTGGCCTCATACCAATGAGCTTGTTATCAGTTGATAGAAATAGCTCATATTCAAAAATATTTGCTTTTGAAAGCATCTCTTTTTATTCGTATTTGATGATGTTCAACTTGATCTACAATGGGCTTTACCATTTTTTTCGAAGACATCTTATTCGCTGTGCATTTTACTAACCCTCCCCCCTACTGTTTTCGTTATGAATAAAATAAACACTACTCCTTACTGTTCAAATTGGATTAAGCCGTTTCTTATTTTTTACCTTCTTACTATAGAGTGACAGCTTCTAGCTACATGGTGTCCAGCCCTTCTTGACATAAAACAAAGTTCTGTGTCACTCAGGGAATTTTGCAAAGGCACTCAGGAAAAACTTAGGGAATTCGGAAATGTCCACTTGGTAGACACCCTGATTCAGCATATCATTTAATTCGACTCCTACATAATTCTATTAATTTCGTCAGCTCTGTCAGGGTCAAATTAACAGAAACCAACAATAAGGCTTTGACTGGGCGTAGTTGGTATTACATCTTTCTGTTTACTGTATGGTACTGTTCACACGAAGGACAAAATAAATGAAAAGGACACACATATGCGCAATGTGAGCACAGGCATGTGCATATAACCCACACCAAAAATTTGAAAGAGCTAACAGTAACATCAGTGTGCAGATTAAATGCAAATTATCCCTGAGATGTGGCTTCATGTCAGCGACACACACACTGCTGTGAAGCCATACCTGAAGGCAAAGTTTTCCTCCATGTAAAGTTTCGTTATTTTCTAGAGAACCTCAACCCTGCGTGTTAAAGCTCCCTTCGCCCTTTTTACGGCCCACCAATTTATGTTTTCCCTAGGCTGATGCTTTGTGAATGCTGCATGCGGCGCCGGTGAACCTGAAGACGGATTGCAATAGCTGCGCTCAACGGCCGTCCTTTGAGTGTACCAGATTATAGGTGCCACCGAAAAGGTGAGGACAAAGTTCCTGGCAAAGGGTATGACGCAGAAAAGACATACATCCAGAAGACTGTTCTTGTTAATATTTGGGCACAGTTGTGCACAGTTATTTCTACAAGTAAATACATGCAATTTCTTTTTCTTTGTTTCGTTTTCAAGGTGTTGTAAATGAGAATGCAGGTTATATGCAGAAACATAGGGCACATTACCTGGCTGCAAAAGCGTCAACTCTCATCTAGCAGAAGCTTGAAACAGCACAGACTGGATGTACACGCACGTTTTGGCCAACGACACTTGTCTTGGCTGGCCAGCATCCAACGCACTGTCAATACTCAACAATGTGGTCACTCACACCACACGGCCGTATATTAATGAAGGCGTGAAGCATCTATTTGCGATGTAGCGTAGTTCTAGTGCCACGTGCCAGCACAATAAGCCCCTGCCAGGCCATAGAAATTTACCGGAGACCCTTCGGTAGATGTTTGACAGCATCACATTTGTGTTTCCTTTGCACAGACTCGATGGTCTTCACATCCAACAAGGAAATGCCTTTGTGATACAGTAAAACCTCACTAATTCAGATTTCACGGACTAAAATTAAAAGTCCAAATTAACCGAATGTGAAATTATCGAGGGTATCAAGGAAATAATAAACAAATGCCTACTTTGTCAATAAGTTTCCATTTATCGAATGAATAAGCAAACCCTGTGTCTATTTTTCACGAAAGCAATGAGGAAGCCGCGATTATCATCATCTCGCTACCAGTTAGTGCACGCAGAAGTGAAGGCCTCGCGACTTCCTTGGCAACGTGGCTGCAGTGTGCATCTTCATCCCAGACACATTGTGACTACTGCGTGCACATACCAATTATTTTTATGCGAAGCATATTACTAGAGCTCAACCCAGCTCCTCAGGCGCGGCGGTGTCGCCTTCAATACCACGTGACACCATGACGTCACGACAGAGGAGAAATGGGGCTCCAACTCGCGCCGTCGCTCGCGCCGTCGCGGCGGTATATAAGCATCTGCCCTTGCCTCTGCTAGACACTCACGAGGTGAGATGCCTCCTGGAGACAGAGCTGCTCGTTGGAATGAGAAGCGAAGGTTGCGGCGTGCTACAGAGACTGTTTCTAGGTGGCTTTGCTACGGCGCAGCGACTACGCGCCCCGCATCGGACGCGGTGAGCGTCGAGCAACGCAGCGTTCGGCGCGACAACGAAATGTGCGCCTGAGCAAGCGCCGCATGCCTGAGCCGACGCCGACGACACCGGCTTTTCTGCGACACGAGCTCCTTAACTCTGTCGCGTTAAAATAAAGGCTAGTATGCTTCGCATCCTGGGCTTAACCTCAGCTAAGCCACAGCCAGTTTTTTTTATTGCCAGCAGATCACCCAACCGTCGCACTGCAACCAGCACTCTTCACGCTCAACAGCTTCTGCTGTGTTTGTGACATTGCAAGTGCAGACATTGCACCGAGTGAAAATGAAACTACTGTTTGCTGCAACCGCTACGGACGGAACTGGCTACCGACGCGATCATGGACGGCGACCACGCAGTTCTGTGAGGCACACAACCGATGCATGCACTGAGTCAACACGACACTGCTGTTTGCCGCGACCACTAGAGATAAAACCGCGGTCGTCATTATCCGCTTAATCATGGACGGCAACCACATGACCAGCCCGGCGTTATGCGTGGCAGTAAATGCAAAAAGGCCATAAAGGCACAACCAGGCACGAAGCGTTCTGGTG
The DNA here is from genome assembly GCF_038994185.2 of Dermacentor albipictus. Taxonomy (NCBI): domain Eukaryota; kingdom Metazoa; phylum Arthropoda; class Arachnida; order Ixodida; family Ixodidae; genus Dermacentor; species Dermacentor albipictus. The sequence continues at coordinate 47,466,376 of NC_091830.1, forward strand.
TTCCTGTCATTCCCATACGATTTCTGCTGATGACTATGGTGATGTGGACATTTTGGGTGGATGCTTGCGTTGTTACTATTTTGCGTACACATTTTCTGCGCTCGGTGCTCGCTGAGCTCAGAGAGTTAGCTTAATTAACCAATATGTGGCCACATATGTTGGAATTAACGAGCTGGATTACATTAAATAATGCATACGCGCCTGCCAGGTCTAGAGGACAAGTCTGAATTATCCAATTTTCCAAATTAACGAGGGCTGAATCAACAAGATTTTACTGTATCAGCACATATTCATTACGATTTGATATCAGCGAGAAACACGTTAGATTCGTTGTAGTGATGTTCGTTATACTAAGGCTGACTTACTACCACCGTACCGGTATGTTACTTTCTTTTAGCATAGATATTTATTTTTCCTGGATAAAAAATTTTCCATTTTCGTCTAAAAATGTTACATTTACAGAAATTAGGACTTTCAGACTGACTCCAATTAAATTGGACTCCCAACGAAATGGATCCAACCAAATGGTTCGAGTCAGTCTGAAATTCCTAATCATTTTCCCAACCAGACAGGCAATTCTGTCGAAATGTTTAGCTTCAAGTATTTACAGCAATGTAACATTTTAAAGGCTATATTGCATTCATTTATGCACACATTCTCTCTGTAGTAAACTTACTATGACTGCAATGAATTTTTGTCCTATTCTCTGTCTCCTTGTGTTGCTTTTGGCGTACTTGCTACAACCTCGAACTCCCACTGACTAGCAAAAGTTTCAATGCTACTTCACCTGGTGGCTGTCCCTGAGCACGCAGTTGCCTGGAAACTTGGCCTGCATGGCGTTGCAGATGTCCGTCATCGCATTAGAGCTGGTGGCCTGCTCCTGGCCCATCTTGACGATGACCGTGAAGCCCTCGCCAAACTTGGACTTGAGGTGCTGCGTCGAGCCGAGGCATCGGAAGGACCCGTTCACCATGATGGATATCCTCTGGCACAGGGCCTCGCATTCCTCCATGCTGCACAGTGCCAAACGTAAGAGAGAACAGAGAAGCTGATGGTGAGGCGGCAGCCATATTTTGTGACAATTATTATTTCCCATTTTTTTGGGCTGCTGGCCTTCTCGTGGCACAGGTGTAGCTTTGGAAAGTAAAAAAAAGAGGAATAAATCAATATATAATATAGACAATCCCCTGATCTATAGATCAATCAAGCTTACAAAGGAAATATGCGTGCAGAAACCACTGATAATTGTCAATGTAAGAAAACAGCCAAATGCTTCTAGAAAGATATTTGCTTTATTAAAGGACTGATGCTCTTGACAGTATATTTGTTACGGTGAGGTAATTAGGTGTGTTGGCTGCTTTATTGTGTAATTCGTAGGGAACAGAGTCCTTGACCATCTAATCTGTAGTGGCAGTATGATGGACAGGACTAGCACCTCGAAGGGTTTTAATAGTTGGCATTCAGCAACGAAGGTGCCCCGCAAGACAGTTGCGTGAGAGCATGTGTCCTTTGCATCGACCCTTTGTATCGGTGATGAAAGTCCAACTACGGACCACGAAAACGAGCAAGAGAGCCAAAGACAGTTATCTGTTTTAAAATAAGTGCAAACAAACGAAGCAATGTTGACAACAAAACTTTTAGCTTTGAAATTGACCGCCGCGAAAATTGACCAATTATAATGTTTATACACGAGCTGTGCTAGCTTTGTTTCTTAAAAGTACAACTGAGAAAAAGGTAATGGTTTGGGTGAGTTTATACTAGGAGTCCTACAATCAAGACTCAGAATACGTAACTCTGCCCTAAAATGAATATTGTGAAGTCTCCATAATTGAATTTGCCTAAAGGTATCACACTAAAAAAAATTAAAGAATCCAGGTTAACTGAAAACTATTATAAATTATATTCTATTCGTCTCACTAAACTAAGATAAAGTACTTTTCTTTGTGTTTTGATCAAAATATATGAAACAACCATATGTGTTTCACTAGCACATTATGTTGCATGTGCTACTGTGGATAAATTGTGGGCAAGTTAGTTCTAACTACAACACACTCTTTTGTTTAAGCCTATATGCGTTCATATGGCATCAGTGTAATGTCAGCTTGAACATGCAGTTTAGAATTTTCACCTTCTTTGGCTACTCGGTATGCAGTGGTATAAACTAATACTCCCGAGTTCTCCGAGAGATTTAGATGGCCTGTAAACGTATCACAGTTTGCGAAACAACCTGAACCCTGGAGTTACAGACATGTGAGACAGCAGTCGTGACGGCATTTTGTTGCACTGACGTCTACTAGAGCACACAAAACTACAGTTAAACCTCAATATAACGAGCTTCAATACAAAGAAGTTTTCGACATAACCTCCATATAATGAAGTGTGTTTATACATGATTTATATATAACCAGATATCACTGCCACTGAGAAGGAAATAGGAATACTGAGGCAATAAATGAAAACTGTCATGGATGCAGATGGCCAAATGGCCGAATTACATAGCCAGCGGCCCTTGTCGTCTCCTTGGCAAAACAGCAGCTAACAAAGTGGTCCAAAGTGGCCCAAGCTAGTGTACAAGTTGGGTCACTGAGAGTGTGAAAGAGGTTGCAGATGCAGACAAACATACCGCAAACTGGGTGAAGTTTCCCACAAAGGCTAATCATTAAAAACACGCGTCTGCAATCACACGAAGCAAGAAGTAATGACCTGTGACTGGTGAGGATGACGGCTGCACCCATGAGTTTCTGCACGTCGTCGAGCCCCTGCCAAATCTTTCGCCGTGCTGCTGGGTCGACACCCGCAGTGGGCTCGTCTAGGAACACCACCGGAGGGTTGCCGATGAGCGCCATGGCGATGGACAGCTTGCGCCGGCTCCCACCACTTGGTCAAGGAAACAGAAACGAGAGGACAATACTGTCACATGCAACTCTCCAAACACACTGTCATTCATACTAGCCGTTTCAAGGGACAGCAAAGGCAAATACTATGTCGTCGTGGAGTGTTTAAATGCCATTCAAGCTCGCAGCGCTTGTTTTGTGACAAAAAAGGCTATGAGAAAATTTACCTTTAGCGCAATTCAAGTTGCCCGCCTCCAGGTGGTGATTGGCGACGTTGCATATGCCATTGCTGCATTTGCTGTCGTAGGGGGTAAAAATGCTACCCTACAGGTGGAGCTACTGTTTTCTGTGCAAAGTGCAAATGCACAGCCATAGAAAAACAGAGCCAAGACTGAACACAGGATTCACTGCTGCATTTGCTCTTGGTCCAGTGCCGTGGACTGTTTGGGAATCCCATGGCATCGCATGGACGTGGAATTCTCGGCTACTTGCAGTTTGTGCCAGTTCCACGAGCCAGCAAAACCAGCACAGCACCATGTGATAAGAAAACTACTGAAAACATGAAAGCGCTAGTGGCGCCGAGTCCAGCGAGAACGAAGCCTTTCGACTGCCTTTTTTGTTGTCAAGGGCAACACCAATTAGTTCTTTTTACTAAATACCAAATCGAACTGGACAAGTGGTATCTTCTTTTGTTCTATAATGCAATATAATGATCTTGTTATTACGAGTGGCTCAGTACTAGGGACAGAATTATAATAAGGAGTGACTTCAATATAGGGCTTGAATGTTCTGGGTGAGTTTCAAATCATGTCCTTCTTGTTTACTAAAGCTCTCTTCACAATAATATTGATACCTTAGACATTATAGAGCACTAATCTGTCACTTTAGCTTGACTTAATATTTGCCTTTAGTGTCCCATTCAGCAAAGACTGTCTGCAATGATCAAAAGAATACAGTAGAACCTCATTCATACATTCTGGGAAGAAATGTGAGAAGAAATGTACTAACAAGGAAAATGTACAGTCCGAAGAAATAAAAGATTTGCCAAGCTCAACTGTCGTTGACATCTACATAATGCGAGGAGTTGCGCAAATCGTCGCAGCACGAAGCACCAACGCTTACAGCTGGTGGAGCCCGAAACGCACTGTCGTTTTCTTATAGCGTAGTGTTTAACTCTTTCGGGACCGGGGAAAAAACAGGCAATTCTGATGGGTGTCAAAAATTATTTTTTATTACGAATAGTCATTACGCTATATTGCTGCAATGTTTATCAAAATGTAGCTAATTAGATGGTCTTTCATGCATAAAGAAAGGTTAGACTTAAAAGTGATATATAATATTTTTTAAAAAATCTCAAATTCAAGATTTGCTGAAAGAACAACATAAAAAAGTTGGAAAAGTCATGGATATACAAGTGGAAAAACATAATAAAAAAAATTCAAGGTATACAAAATGTGCTACAATGCCTCCTTTCTTGCTTGTGAAAATTTGGCACGCGTATCTACAACTGTCTTTTTTTTGTGTGAAATCTAGCTTGCACCAGTGGTCAGCCACTCAGGTCCCACGGTTCTTGTGCCACTCGACGAAGCAGTTCCGGGCAGTCATAAAACACAAGTGAACTTGGCATGTGCTGCAAAAGACATTAGTTTTGAGCTCGATTTTCTTCTGCTCATAGCACAGCTTGCAGTTTCTGCGTTTTGCCACTTTTTCCGGCTTGTGGGGTGCATGTTTTGTGACGGGTGGTGGAGGCGTGTGTGCTTGCTTGGCACCGTCAAGATTCAGAAGCTGCCGAATGAGCTCTTCTCTAAAAGCTAGGTGGTCAAACCCGGCAGTGCGTGCCAGCTCAGGAATCTCTGGGTGCAATGTGCGGTGAGCTTGGAAGAGTACAAAACTGTTCACACATGCAATATCGATGCAGTGGAAGAACAGAGTATTCCACCACCGTACGCTTCTCATGAGAACATTATAATATCCAATCATTTGATCCGATTTATCTACGCCTAGCATGCCAGCATTATAATCATGGATCAGCAGAGGCTTTGTTATAGATATCTGAGTCCAGGAGTTTTGCCTTCTTTCCCTTCTTTTTGCGGTGACCGTGTCATTTGCAGTATGAACCGTGCTCATCATGTTGACAACACGCCGGTCTTTCCACTGAAGGTACAGGATGTTCTGATCGCGCAACCATCGAATGTCGCCACGTCGAGCTTTTTTTTCCCACCGTGCATCCTTCAGTTCGGCAGGAAATCCTCGGCGATCCTTGCGTGTGGTTCCGCAAGCCAATGTTTTTCGGCTGAGAAGATGACTGAACAGGCTAGTAGAAGTGTAAAAATTGTCCATAAAGATCCTGTAGCCCTGATCAAGATATCTGTGACACAGCTGGCAAACTACGTCGAAAGCTAAGCCATGGGGCCCTGGCTGCTCACGCTTACCGGTATACACACTAAACTGCACAGTATATCCGGTGCCAGGGTCAGCTAGGACCCACAGCTTGTAGCCCCATTTTGTTACTTTATCTTTGATATACTGTCGGATGCCTGACCGCCCTTTCGATTTCACCATGCGCTCATCCACGGAAAGATCGCGATGTGGCTGGAAAAGATTCGCTGACACTTCGTTCATGTGTTGCAGGAGCCACCACATGTATCGGAGCTTTCCTCTTGAACTTTGAGTGACATCGTCCAAGTCTGCAACTTGCAACATTGCGAGTAGAGCTATGAAGCGGCGTCGCCGCATGATCCGTGGTGGGAGCAGACCGCTGTACAGATCTCCTACGTTCCAATACAGCTTCAGCCGAGGAACCTTCACAACGCCCATGTAAATTACGAGTCCGATAAACTTTAGCATTTCACTTGGGGTGACTTCTTCCCAAGATCCATCGGAACAAGCATGCGTTGGTTTTTCCAAAATGTGAGTCCAAGCATACTTGTTCGTGTTGTCACAAATTGTTTCGATCACATTCATCGAGAAAAACAGAAGAAAGAAGTCCAGAGCAGTCAAGAATTTCTTTGATCCGCTTCTGAGCGCCACGCCCACTTCTGCGTCCAAGTACACGCCAGGTTCCCGTCGCGGCGAAAACTCAATCCGCTTCTGCGCTGGCGGCAGCAGATCATTGCCGTAGCTTGTTGAGACCCTATCAAGTAAAGATAAAATAATGAGAACATATAGCGAGCCCGTTCACCTACTCCAGAAAGAAATGAATGTGGAACTATGCTCACCTTCGGCTACTAGATGAAGTACGTGGCTCATCATCATCCGAATCGGAGTCCGAAATAAAATCGGAGCTGCCGAAGTCGTCTTCAGACTCTTCGCTGCTCGGTTCATCAAAAAAATCCGTTGCCGAAGCAGCGGAATCGCGCGATTGACGGCGTTCTTTTCGAGCGACCGGACGCGAGCACGACGCCATTTTCCACTGCGTCCGCCGCCGCCGCAATCGAGAAAATTCTCTCTCGCGTATCGCCACCTGCTGGAAATGAAAGAAACTATGCAGAAACCGAGAGTCTAGTTCCTGACGACCTCCTAGATGGAGCTACATGTCCAAGCACGCGGAAATTTGAACGGGGCAGTGCGCGCAAAACCGTCGATCATATAGGATCGATGGCCTATGGGCCGGTCCCGAAAGTGTTAAGGATTGCGGTGGGAGACAGCAATGAAACTGAGCTGGCGGGCGACACCAGAATACAATGCCTACGATGCCGTCAGAGCAAAACGTGGTGCTCACTTCATGCCACCTGCAGCAGGGAACGGTGGGATCATTTAGGATCAAAATAACTAAAGTTTCAGCATATAGAAATGCACGGGGGCTGGCCATGGCCTTAAGACTGGGACTGAATTCCCTGGAAAATTTCAACAGCCAGAGTTGAATTAATGGAACTCTATTGCATTATAGTACCAGCAAATTTCCTCAGGGGTTGCCCAGTGCGTTCAGCTATCACTGCCATCCCTACTGTGATAAGCATCTTCACCTATCTGTTTCACAGCATATGGGGCATAGTGCCATTGGACGTGCACTGCATGGTTTTAATAGGTGATAACACAAACGCATTTGTGTTTTCATCTGTTTCGTCTATTATTTTCATCCCAACCTTAGGACGGTTTTCAAGCAATAACTGTAGCTCACAATGTCTGATTGTGGTATTTACCTGAAAACTGGGCTGAGAATTACCTGCGCAATGGCACTGTGTGCGCGACGATTACCGCGCGACGTCGCGCGACTGTGTGCACGACGATTACCGCAATGGCACTGTGTGCGCGACATGGTTCTTTTCCAGAAACTTCCTCGAAGAAAATGCACGAAGACAGCTGCAAAACAAGAGCTGCGACAGATGTCACAAAATTGCAATGACGCATCATAGCTGCTGCTGCTGCTAAAGAAACGTCACAACAAGCTGCTAAAGTAGGTGGCAAACAATCAAACTGCTTTACTGTGCTTTGCTTGGGGACATTTTCTCCCTGTGCTTATTATGGCACTGTCAAACTTGCCAGCCGTAAGATAAGATCTGCTTGCACAGTACAAAATTCTGCGCAGGAGAACATACCTGTAAGCTTCTGTAGGTTTGTCCGCATGGGCCTGCAGGTCTGCTAGGTTGATCATGTAGTCGACGACTGAAGGAATTCGTTGATTGGGGACACCTCGGATGAGTGCAAACAGCTCCAGGGTCTCTCGACCAGTCAGTTTGTCTATCTGAGCATCAAATTGTGGGCAGTAGCCAATCTTGGACTGGAACTGCAAGAAGTGCGAAACGGGATGGTTGCAGCAGCTGTCATGAATGTAATTTGGTGCAACCTAATTATAATGTTACACAAACTGCAACACACTTACGTAATGAACATGACCCTAATGGTGACCATAACGATGTATACGAGTGGAAGGAAGAGGATGACTACTGGTACTATCAAACTACACCTCTGCCATTTGTGAAATGATTTCCTTCAGAAAAGCCATGCAAGAGATGTTAAATTTTGGATGCTGTTTTTTTTTCAAGAACAGAGTACTGTGTTGCATTCTGAAACACATTATAGTGAATGCCATTTTCAGCTAATGGCTCTAAACACACCCATGCAGAAGCCACTTAATCCTGTCAAATACATACGTCAATTCACAAGTGACAGAAAACCTTAATGGCATTACAGGCATCAATACTGTATACAAGCCATTCTTGGAGGTTCACAACTGGCATACAAACATACCGTACTTACTCGCATATTGATCGCACTTTCTTGTAAAAAAATTGATGCAAATTCAGGGGTGCGATCATTACGCGGGTTAAATTTCCCCGTGAAAATATTTTTTTTTCATCCTGCATTTGCTGAGGGATGACAAGTCAACAAGCAGGCGGCTACTGCTGTAACAGTGCAGGACACCAAAATAAGTATGGCGGACGGTGGAGCAAGCTGAACGCACCGAACGCGATTTTTGTTTTTCTCTTGAGTACATTACGCACATTGAAACAGTTTCTTCTGCATCAGTAATAAATAATATCGTTAATATTGGCAAGTTTGCCACAATAACGTAGCCGTGTCCATTTTGAGGGTATAGAAACAGATGGGTGCGCGTAGCTGCCAGTGACATAGAAACACATGGCGGGCATGCTGCAGAAACTGCAGCATTTGCCTTCCATACTATCCTAATACCCCACGTTTCCGCTAAGGGTGGGCGAATATCTTAGCTGTGTTGCAAGTGTCGGCGTATGAATAGGGTACAATTCTAACGTATCAGTGTAAACATGGCCACTATAGTTGCTGCTTGCGGTTTGTTGTGTGCCCACGAGTGCAGACAGAAGAAATGAAAGGCGCCTTTTCTGTTGGCCAAAATCATTATGAAGCCTCTAAGTAATAAAGTCAAGGCAACTTCAGTTATAGTTTCTTTTTTTTTTCATGGAAGTGCAGAAAGTGATGAAAGGAATGAAATGGGGCATCTGCTTAAGAATGTTTGGTGCGTGCAGACCGCTAGGTATGTCTTCAAGAGTCGTTCGCGTAGCATTTGACAGCGTTCAACAGATGGTAAGTGCGATCACCATTAGCTAGACTAGGCACATGACATATCGCTGCGACAGGTTCGGGGCGAGATCATTACACGGGAAAGAAACAAAAAACGAATTTTGACGACAAAATTCAGGGGTGTGATCATTACGCGAGTGCGATCATTATGCGAGTAAATACGGTACGCCAGGTGCAGTGCAGGTTACATGGCAATGCAGGTTACATGGCAGTGCAGGTTACCTGGCAGAGCAGGTAACCTGCATGGACCTCCATTACCTGCAAAGCAGCTAACCGGAGGTCCATCAAGGTAAAATAGATGCCAATGAAAGAGTAACACAGTCGACAATGGCAGAGAAGTAGGTGGCGTGTTGAAATAGACAACATTTGCAGGCATAGGTTGTAATAAGCTAAAGAAAGACAAAAGGTTGCTCGCAGATGCATTCATACTCAAGGACATAAATTATACTGCTGCCAATGACCCCAACCAATGCAGCATCCAGTGTAGTGTGTAGACGATGAAAACACTGGCACTCACATGCGCCATCACAACTGATGTCGTTAGTTACCGTTGGTGGTAATGTACGTTGCAGGTATTGCTACTTGTGCATGCATTCAAATTGAAACAGGAAAGCTCACCTCCTGAAGGTCGCGTTGGAGGCTAGCTTCACCCAGGTACGCATTGCCCGAACTCATGGGGAGGTCACCGGTGAGCATCCTGAAGGTCGTCGTCTTGCCCGCACCATTGACGCCCAAAAGGCCAAAGCACTCGTTTTTGTGCACCGCAAAGGTCAGGTTGTCCACAGCCTGCATACATTGGGTACAATAAAGTAGCATGAAAAACATGCCTCTATTGTTCAGTGTTCTTGATATAACGTTACACCTGCACTGTTGTCTCTTTTTTTTTTTTTCTAGCTGTATCTGTTCTTCTGCTGGTACCACAGTATCTACACCTGCAAGTTTAAGCAAACAAAGTGCAGTTAGTCGGCACCTGCGTGTGTCTGTACATCTCTCCGTTTCTGTCCATGTTTTTTTCACTACTTTAAAGTACCTAAACTCATGTATCAAGCTTTTAGTACGTACTGGGGAATCTCGCACAGTACTGACCAGACGCTCCATTCTCCCTCCTCCCACACAGACACACACTTCCTTCCCTCTTCAACACAATGAATGAATCAATCAATCAGTCCGTCAGTCTTTTCTTTTTTTCGGTTTTACTTCATCGCTCTATGGTGCACGTGAAATGCTACAAAGTGCAGTCAGTTTATCCAATTCTCCCTCTATCAGGGGACGTATTCTGTAGGAGTCCACCTAGTAGACTGCCCATTTTGGCAGCTGCTGATTGGCTGGGCCTGCTCATCTCCTCCTCGCTCGTACGGCTGCATCCAATCAGCAGCGGCCAAAATGGACAGTCCACTTAGGTGGATTCTTACAGAATACCCCCCTAGTTCCTCAGTGGTGCCTTCTTCCCCTGCACTTTTTCTTTTCTTAGCTCATTCCTCAGTTTCATGTTCTTCGGTGCTACGCAGCGCAGACTTTGGCAGCACACCAGAAAGCAGCAAACCCCACCAAGTGCACCTGCGGTATTGTAAAAGTTTTACAGTGACGTGGTCCCACTTCGCCTTTCCGTTCGCGAGTCAGTGGCAAGCATTTGCCACCGTGTTGCATTAAGTAAGATGGTGTTTACGAGAGTGCCGACGCTGGTAGCTTGCTTGGTACGCCGCTGCGCGCCCGGCTGCACCAGTGTACGCCTAGAAAGCCAGCGAGCACTTGAGCACCGAAGAGGAGGGTAGCAGTTTAAACGAGAATGCTAGAAAACACTTTTTACACTGAATTGTCGTACAGGAATCAGGACGTTCAGACCTCTAAGTGGTTTGGTGAGCTTGTGGAGCGAGAACGCCTAGCCCGCATCACAGCCAACATTTGAACACTCACATTAACACACTCATAACCATACTGTGGGTTTTTTCTCATCCAGGAATAATGATTCTACATAGCCGGATGAAAAAAAACGTTTTGAACATAACCTTGGTTGTAGCTATCATTAGATCTGACGATGCAATGAGTAGTGCAAGTTAACCTTGCAGTGTGGTCTACCAGTTAGGACACTTCCATTCTGACCAACATTACTTGGGGTTCATTCCCACGAGTACCACGAGAACTTTGTCATTGAAATAATTTTTTACATAGCTTACTTAAATGGCAACAGCTACACTATTTCACTTGGGCTAAATTGGCTATAAATGGTTAGTATATGGGCACCATTGCAGCAACCTAGGCAAAAATTAACAGCTGGTAACTGTCTAAAACTTTACTAGCAGCCTTTAAATAAGATCTTGCCAGGCAACACAAACACCTAGTTGTTAAAAAGATATGACACAGATCCCAGAACATGGCCTCTGAGTGGTTCCATGCACTGCAAGCACTGCCCAATTTCTGAGGCAATGCCCAGGCACCCATGCAGGCTCTTAAACATTCAAGGTTCTGTATCATTTCTAGTCAGTGGCAATGGCAACATTTTTGAAAATTTAGGTATCAAAAAAACTTATTTTTGTGAACTAATAATAAAGCATTGACCTGTACTTCAGGTTCAAAATTTCGCACGGAGGCTGTTCTACATTTACTTCACTCAAAACTAGGCTTTTTACACGGCAAAAAATTTTGCTACTGTTATCTCTGATGGTGCACGTAAAGCCTGCACACGTCAGTTTACCATCAAACAAGCAAGAGTTCCTCCAACATACATCTATATTACTGTGAAAATACAGCAAGAGAAACGTCACCTGAAGAGCTCTGAAGTTCTTCTTCAGGTTGAGGGCAACCAGCGCTTCGTCTGCCGTGTTGCCTTCCTTGACCAGCGCTTCGACTGCTGCGCGCTCTGCGGCAACATCGTCGTCCTCTGCCGTATCCACCCCGTGGGCGCACATCTCTATATCTGTAAGCGAAACCATTGCCCCATCTTGATGGGAGCACAGAGTCTCAACTATAGAAAAAGGTCCTGGGCTATCAAAGACAGGCACTGTCAATACAAGTGTTCAAACACTCCCATAAGCATTGCTGCGTTCTCGAGTGCAGCATGACCGCAGGCAAAGTGCTTGAAATTTGAACACACGTAAAAGAAGTTAGTACAGAATTACAAGATCAGAGTGAGTACTTCCAAGGTAAGAGTGTACCAGACACCACTTCTGTCTTTTTTGCAGAAAGTGCCGTTCGCCACTCAGCCGCACACTGACACTGGTAACATTTGTTTCTTTCATCTTCTTACTGCTATGACACATCAAAACTGGAATTATTGAGCAAAACAATTGCTTTGCATCAACAATGTTGGTATTCTCTAAAAGAGTGTTGCGCGACCATGTCTCACAGTACGCAGAATTTCTATTTTTGGGGCTACATTGCATAACTTCACTACACTATTTCATTTGTTAAAAGAAAAGAAATGTGGTTTCGTTATCAGTGTGTTTGGAATGATTTTATCAGTTTTCTTGCACCAGCTGTGCCACTGTCTTGCTTTTTTCTTTGTTGTGATTAGGTTAGCTTTTTGCGCCATAAAAATTATAAACTCCTTGAGGTTTTTGTGATTCTTATGCAGCCATAACAGTCATTAGCCACAAGTCAATGTGGATTAACTGCTTTCTTGAGGAGTGCTTTAGCGTGCCCACTGAGTGCTAAAGGAAAGCAACCCGTGATACCAAGTACAGTAGAACCCCTCCACTATATTTTCCACGGGACTGTGAGAAAAAAAAGTGATACCGGAGAAACATTATGTGGACCTACTGTTGAAGACCACACTAATGTGCTGTTTAACACTAAAACAAGGACACTATGCATGGCTCAGCCTACAAAGGATTTATTTACAGTACTTGACTGATAACGTGGACTCGACGGGGACCGCCTAGACATTCAAAATATCAGGTTCGGCAGGGAATAAACGACTTATCGCAAAAATGTGTGAAAAAGGTGCACCGTAATGTTGAATCATCGCCTTCGAGGATACCTTACTTTCGCAAAATTTCACATACTAGGACTAGATACATCGGCGTCTATGAGCGACAACATTCTTGCAACAGCATGCTGTCACCCGTCGAAGTGTCTGCTGCTACAAAAGTGAGATCCTCTAAAGTGATCTCTAAAAAATACAGCCCAAGTTTGTCAACGCACTGCTTCACACAGATACGCTTGCCATCATGGTCAGTCCATATCGCTACAAAGAGAAAAACGTACAGTCAGTGCTTGCACTGAATCTTCATCTCCTGGAAGCATAACAAAAGCCCACCAATCTGCGAAAGTCGAATGACCGTGGGCTTTTTCGCAATAGTCATTGTCCATTGCTTTGCAGCCTTAGTCATCGCTGTCATCACTGCAGACAACAAGAATGGAGTTTGAGCCACCTGACACTGCTTGAAGAAGTCGCCCGAGACTGTGTAAATATTTAACACTTGAATGAACAAAACCTGGATGCACATATTTCGCACAACATACATCAAATGAAGCCTTTCAACATTAGCAGATTGCCGTGTCCTGCGGTTTGGGCACTGTCGGCGACTACTCGATCAACTAGGCTTCACTAGCTTCAGTTTCGAGGAGGTGCTGGCGGCACGGCTGATGACCGTGCTGGTGATGTTGTAAAACCAACGTACTACTATAGCTATTTTCGCTCAACTCTGCGGCCAAAGTGGCGCACATTCGTGCAGGCAGAGTAAAAATGTAGAACAGGACACTGTAAGGTGTCCAACGTTTCAGAAATTTTCGACAATACCGGGGCACGTTCAAAAGTGCACAAGGTGGTCGAAAGTGCACAGCTAAGGTGTCTCGTAGAGTTGACATTTTTCTTTTAGCTTTTACAGCAAAAGCTGTATATGACTAACCTTCCATAGTTTTTTTTGGCGCCCGGCAACAGAACAGACTTAGCAATTTCTAACAAAGCCATACAAGTGCAGTGTGGTGGCGCAGATGTCAAAACGTGGAGCAGATTAGAACGCTTGCCGTGAACAATAGCGTGACATCAAGGTTGTCGTAGTATATAAGCAGGAGAGGTATCAGCACTAAAAACATGGGTGCACATGTACAGTTCATACGCCCGAAGGACAACATGCATATGAGGAGCACCAGAGGGAACAGCAACGAGAATGTAAATGGCGCCGGTGTGAAACGACTACCGATGAAGAACGTTCCTGCGATGCTGAACGAAAACAACAACTGCGAGTCCAGGCACCTCCGAGCAAGCAACGACGCCAGACTCGCAACGAAAAAAATGACAACCATTCCAGTCTGTGAAGATGGAATGGCAGCGAAAGCGCTTTGCTTTTCATTTGAGAGCTTTGACTGTCATCAGCTTTCAATGCCATTTTATCTTCACAGAGTGGAACGGTTGTCATTTTTTTTTACGTTATGCGCAATTCACTTGATATTTTTCTTGTGATTATATGACCGACTTAGAATGCATCAAAAAGGTTTCTAATACATAGGTGTCTAAGAGCCCTTGGCTGGGACTGGACTTGGTGACATTATTCAGTAAAACGTCATTAATTCGACCCTTGTTCATTCGGACCCACCCTGTGGTCCTGGCAGGTGTATGCATTATTTAATGGAATCAAACTCTCATTAAGTGTGATTATCTGGCCACACGTCAGTTAATCTGGGCAACTCTCAGAGCTTCGCGAGTGCAGAGCACCACAAATGTATGACGTTAAAGAGCAAGAACAGCACTAGCGTCCAATCAAAATGTAGTGGCGGAGTTTGCAACGCCATTGTCAATAGTGGAAATTGTACGTGAACAACAGGAATACTGCAATGCTTTGTGCCTAGTTGTGCCTTTATAGCCTTGATTCTTGGTGTTTACCACCGCAGGTAACACTGGGTTGGCAGCGTGCTTTGATAACTGTGTAGTTGCCATCCATGATTGCATCAGTAACGACCGCAATTTCGTCCACAGTGGCTGTGGCAAACATTAGTTTCGTTTTGTCCCGCTGCAAGCGTTGGCTGCATGTCTTCATAAATGCATGGTCGCCATCCACAACTGTGTTGATAGCAGCAGTGGTTGCAGAAAACAGTAATTTCATTTTGACTCGGTGCAATGGCTACATGCGCATTGTCACAAACATGGCGGAAGCTGTTGAGGGCGAAAAGCTTTGGTTGCATTGCGATGGACAAAAAAACTGCTGGCGACCAGCTCAGCGGTGAAAAAATCATCGGGGTGCACGCGTGGTAAAGAAAAGCATTCGCGGATGAAGACATGTGCCGCGGCCATGCTGGGTAGGTAGTCGTGAAGACTTCGCTTCTGCAAACACATATCAGTTGCGTGGCAGCTATTGCAGCTTTCACACTGCTTTTGTGCAAAATATAAACTAAATTTGCCCATTCATTCAATAAATAAAAGCATGCTGATGTAGTAAGTGTTTCCTTATTCTGTTCTTGACACCCTCCATAAACCCACCCTCTCTCTCGTCTGCTCTCCCTGGCCCCTTGCTTCTCGCGCGAAAGATACAGCACATTTCCATGCTGCCTTCCTCTCTCGCGTTGTTGAGATGTTGAGCCGCGATCATCGGCCAACCCTCGCAAGTAAGTTGTCCGCCCGTGTCAACACGGCAAAAGAACAGTTTATATGCCCCAATTTTGACAAAATTGCTGCTAATTTTGTCCGCTGTAGTCGATAGTCCATTATAAGATGGTCCATTAAGAGCGAACTTCGTTACATTACTAAAATAGGTAGAACAAACCAAGGCTGAAAAATGTACGTTATACCTGAAAGTCTTTTGTACGTGGGTTATGTTTAAAATGTATATTTAGAAATTTTTATGTTCCCTTGGTGCGAAGCAGTATCAATGTTTTTACGGAGTTTCCTCGTTTTCGTCACAAATTTTCTGTTGTAAATGTTCACTTGAAAATAATACCATTATAAAGCACATTCTTTCTTATAGAAATTGATACCACATATTTTAATATGAACAGGGGTAATTGCAGATTGCAGGGAGAGGCCTTCGTCCTGGGCATTGGACATAAAAATAGGCTGATGATGATTATTCTAATATCAAGCATTTGCTGTAGCAGTAAAAAAATCGTCTGCTAGGCTGCCCAAAAACTGGCTGTGTTCCCGCTGACAGGAAAGCGTTCACATGAAAGTTCTATGGATAAACTGATCAAATGCATGCAAGTGCCGAACGTTCTGTAAATAGATGTTGGGTATGGCTGACTTTTCCAAATAAACCACTGGCTCGTTTACACTGAAATTTTGCACAGAGGCAGCATTTTGCAGTACATTCAGTTCAATGCTACAGTTGAGGGCAATGTTTGCCTGCTCCACCCACAATAAATTCAAAGCGCACATAATCTGCAGCGACATCACTCGAGAATGATTTCACTGAAACTGAAAGCCAGCGCCACCTGTCACTGTTACGGAGAAACACAACGTTCACTACAGCAAAGCACAATGTTCATCATAGTGATGACAGATTGTGCTACGATTCTATGCAGCGAAACCAATGAAACAACTGCTCTGCCGTAGCGGTGAGAGAGGGAGCCACCTTTTCTTCACAGCGAAAAACAACATTTCTTGAGTAGCATCGGCACAGATGACTCACACTTGGGATTTATTGTGGACTGTACAGGCAAGCAGGGCCCACAGAAGTTGCATTCAACTAAATATTCAACTAATGTATAAAAATTATGTGCAGTCCATCCTTGAGTATGCCAGCGTAGTGTGAGACCCTCCAACGGCGCAAAACGCCAATCAAGGTGAGAGGATATAAAGGTTAGGTATATGGTACATGTCAAATAGATACGGTATGAATTTTAGCGCTACTGAGGCTAAGGAAACTTTAAATTGGGAGACATGAAAAGGGCAACAAAGAAGGTCACACCTAATGCTCTTTCATTTCGTATACTACAGTACGATTTGTATACTAAGGGACAAATATGTACAACAGCCTCATTACCGGTCGCAACGCATGGACCACAAGTTGAAAGTATGCAAAATTTCCCGCAAGGCAGAGTTGTTTAAAAATTGTTTTTTCCGAAAGCTATTCAAGAATGGAATAGTTTGCCTGCTAATGTTGTCAGTATTGTGTAAAATGAAGTATTTTTGCCCTCTTGAAGTGAATTGAAATTCCCGTTTCTTTTTTATTGTTGCATTGCCTCCGTAGAACTTGCACGTTTTCAAGCTGATATAATTGTGACTATTATGCTTTCCAGCCCCACATGCTATGCATTTATGTGAATACATTTTTTATGTATGTTTCGCGCTTTTTGTAATATCCCCCCACTGTAATGCACTTTTGGTGCTGTGGGTATTAAATGAATAAACAAATAAAATACTATTTCAGCGTGAAATGTCAGCACGAAAGAACCAGCGGTTTAGTTAAATGTCTTTCCTTGGATGTCCTATTCACAGAACACTGTAGAACTTGGTGGTCAGACCGCAGCACATCTGTACCGAGAAAACCATGACAAACTGAAAGCAGCAGGCACGTTACAAAGGTAGGTCAAAGAGGTGGACATGCGGCGTACCTTTGCGGGACCTTTGGCCAAGAAGCGACCTGATTCGGTACCAGATGCCATAGACGTTGGTCTCAAAGAATGCCAGTAGAAGGAACAGAATGATGCCAACGAAGAAGAGGTACAGCATCTCCCGTCCGCTTCCCGAGCGATCCATGCCGAACGGCGAGTGCGGGATGTAGCAGTAAGAACCATTGCCACAATCTGCAATTGCGGGAAAAAGAAGTAACCATTTCCTTTCACTGCAAGAAGCCGAAATGTGCTAGGAGATGGGCTGATCTCACTTGTTCGTCTTTTTCGCCCGTAATGCAGTGGTTCAAGCATCCAAACAAGACCGAAACTCGCACAATACTGAAAGGCAAGGAGTTTCCCTTATGGTTGACGCCTGGCACATCCTTAATAACAGTAGCATGTCAGCCCTCGATTATCATGCACTAAGAATTGTCAAGCCTCAACACTGATGACGGGTTGACGCTGCCTTTCCATTGAGCATGTGCATGTAAGTTCCACTAACTTTAAGTTGATAGTCGGTGCTTGTGGTGTCCTTTTCGTTCCCACCTGTGCCCGAGTTAACATGCCCGGCTTTCAGTAACAAAAATCCCTACTAACCTTCCCTACCCAAAAAAATTCACAGGAAGATAGAAACTCGATGTGTTCAGCAGTGGTCAAACGACGGTCCAGTGACATTCCTAGTGTGACATCAGTCAAGGCTCCAGTGACGCTACGGTTCAGGCACGGTACATATAAAAATAAAGGTAGACAAAGGCAACAGCAATGGCATGACTGCAATGACGGCAAACAAATGAAAGAACCCCTCTGGTTTCTGCTATGTCCCGCCTTGGCGACTCCATCGGTTTCTGTCTTCACCATCACCGGGGCACCCTCGGCCGCTCCGGCCACTGCAACTCAAGCAGCCCTAGCCGGTAACCTGAACCTTACCCAAAGCCAAGCAGAGCCGCAGGCAGCGACTCAGGACTCGAGCAAAGCAGAATATATGTAACCATCAAGCAGTGTGCATTGCAACCTAAGCGATCAGTTCTTAAGGGGGGAAGAGGGGCTTAGAAACTTTTATTTTTATTGTTTGACTAAATTTAGTGAAAACTGCCACCCAGACAGAGTTTTTCATGCTGATTTCAAAAATATAATTACCTTTTAAATTGACAGAGTGGTTCCAGATATAATTAAAATTAATCACCTATTGTTTATCTGAACGATTGTAAGAAGAGTATCAGCCAGAATGTTTATAAGACATATGGCTGGATACAACAAAGTGTAAGCAACAGAACTGTAGGACTACTTTTTTATATTGCAGATATTACCAATTTTACAGCAATCTGAAGTCTGATCTCCAGACATGGCAATCATGTGGTCCAACTGGAAGCCAGATCTTAAAATTTACAAAAGCGAAATTAAAAATCTGCTCCTATCATTGTGTATAACACACATGTCACTGTTAAAATTACGGTACTATGTGCCCTAAAGACAGAGAATACTGCTTCTGCAAGTTCAAAAAACACCAAAAATGAGATACTCAGAAAACCCGAAAAAACTAAATGAGCTTATTTTTATAACAGAACACCATACAATATTTGAATATATACAAGTGCTATTGCATTAGTAGCCTCCAGGAATGTAGTCTGTCTGGTAGCTAGTGTCACTACGGTGATGCCTTCTGAGCAGCCGCTGCAAATTTTCAGCAGATGCATGCTCAGCAGACGTAGCCAGCACCTCGTTTGCCCCGCCGGCAGTGTCGTCAACGCAGTCTAGTAGTTTCGATTTTCGGTCAGTAGCAGGAGTTGACGCTAATGCTTTTCTTGATCTTCACTGTCCATACGCCGCTAAAATTCCGGCTACAGAATAGTAGCGCCGTGCCGAAACGTCAATGAAACGCAGCCATTATCAGAAGCGCTTCCGGGGACTAGGCCTAACACGCCATCGGGATCAACGGCGTCGCTCGAATGCGGGAGCAGGCGGGCTAAAATATAGTCCGACATAGGGTGAGCACGCACACACGTTAAGTCATGTTGACAAGGAACAACAGTGTCTATCATAAGGCCCATGGTTCGACATATCGCTGAAGCCAGTGTAACCGGACGCGGCCAACGGACTCCAACGCTCGCCCGCTCGCCGATAACGTCAGACCATAAACACGCTTTATTGATGTCATTTGGACGCAGCTGTTCATCAGCTGCGTCCAAATGACATCAAATTATCCCTCAAAAGAAAAGTGTTTAATAGCTGTGTCTTACCAGTACTCACCTACGGGGCAGAAACCTGGAGGCTTACGAAAAGGGTTCTACTCAAATTGAGGACGACGCAACGAGCTATGGAAAGAAGAATGATAGGTGTAACGTTAAGGGATAAGAAAAGAGCAGATTGGGTGAGGGAACAAACGCGAGTTAATGACATCTTAGTTGAAATCAAGAAAAAGAAATGGGCATGGGCAGGACATGTAATGAGGAGGGAAGATAACCGATGGTCATTAAGGGTTACGGACTGGATTCCAAGGGAAGGGAAGCGTAGCAGGGGACGGCAGAAAGTTAGGTGGGCGGATGAGATTAAGAAATTTGCAGGGACGGCATGGCCACAATTAGTACATGACCGGGGTTGTTGGAGAAATATGGGAGAGGCCTTTGCCCTGCAGTGGGCGTAACCAGGCTGATGATGATGATGATGGACGCAGCACGGCGGAGTGTTGTTTCTCGACATTGTATGCTGACTTTCTTTTCTTTTGTTTTTTCTTTTCTAAATCGGAACTTCGTAGCAAACTTCGGAGTCGAGTTCGGCATCGTTGTCAGCGTGGGAAACCTCGTTGGCATGCACAGCGTGTGCGAAGCGGCCGCGGATTGATGCAGACGACGCCAGTCTAGACAATGGCGTGGCTAGCTGAGGGTCACGTGCCTTTGTCAACCAATTACAGCACGCACTGGGTCTTCTTTTTGAGGCAGAATTTCTTCATTGCCAGTGTGTGGACAGAGCCAGTGGTGGTGGGAAATGAAGATGAGAGACTGCTCTTTCAAATGATATACGGGTCGGCGCGACCGAACGACTGCAGGGGCCATCATGCGCAGTAGAAAAAGTGTTTTTTTACGGAAAATTCGGCTCATATTTAGCCCACACTGGTGCCAAAAACTTATATTACGTCTAACATATTGATTTAGAATGCACAAAATTTGGCGAAGCGGTAGAATAATAGTTAGAAATTCCAAAAATACCATTTTCAACATTATAGATTTTTTTCGCAATTTTTTGTCCCTAAAATCCATGTCCCTCGTTAAGGCTTAACAGCTTCCTTTCGCCATCATCATATGCAGGACACCTACGAGCGAAACTTTTTTGCAAACAGAATTCATTTTCCATAAAACTTGCCGAAACGTTGACAATATTGTAGAATGAGCTGGAATTTGTAATTTTATTAATAGTTTGGGAGAGTTGGCACATACGCAGATGTTTACTGCGCTACTGTTTTCTCTAATGTACTACTTATTACTCTATCGTTCTGCTTTTGTGCAGTATGTTTTTGTTGCCCTTGTATTTCCCAGCACAGTTTTTTTTTTGCCTGTTTTCTCAGTAAAATTTTGGTGCATATTGATGTTATATAAAGAGTTTATCGCAATGTTTATTTCTCTTTGTGCATTACTTCCCCTTGCACAATGCCTCCCATGAGGCCTGTAAGGCATGTTTCAATAAATAAATAAATGAAGGTGGCCAACCTTGGCAGCAAACCTCGATGCCCATGAGCTGAGATATGGGACAGTAGCTCTTCAGCAGGGTGGGCGTCAGCTTGGCGCACTTGGCTGGATCCCCTCCGATCTCATGGATGTTGGAGAAACCCCAGGTGACGGCAAATCCAGGCACCAACCGCAAGAACCACATGGACTTTTGCACTGCGTCCTCATTAATGCCCAGCATAGGGAACTTGGCAAGGAACCCCACGACGGCCATCACAATGCTCAGCATCACGCCTGCCAAAAGTGGAAATACAAGATTGAATTAAAATTAAATTATCTGGTTTTACGTGCCAAAACCGCAATGTAATTATGAAGCATGCTAGAGAGGAAGACCCCGAATTAACTTGCCACATAAAGTGGCTGCTTTTCAGTGCTTAGATTTGCAAACGCATGCTCAACACTTCGTGGCGAAATGCGCTACGCATTGTCCCCTCCTCCCCCCCCCCCCTCCCCAACCTTGTACACAACCAGCTTCAAGGATAAGCGTAAAGATGGAAGAAATGAAACAGATAGGTGATTAAGATAAGGAAAGTTGAGTATGACAAGCCCTATTAAATAGGCTTTGTGTGTTTGTAACATCTGTATACCTGTGATGACGTTGATGGTGGTCAGAAGGGAATAGCCGGAAGACGGTTTGTCCTTGACGTACGAGAAGATGTAGCTGAATGGGATGGCCGCCCAGCCATACAGAAGGAAAAGGAAGTATGTGGCCGCTGAAAATAAAAAGGGTAAACGCACACACAGCATTAACACGGTAACATCAACACACGTTTATCAGACTGCCAATGAAGAAAGATATGCAACATTTCTGGAAACGTTCGTATGGTCTGGCCAGTCGAAGTGTCAAAAAGTAAAAGAAAGAAAGAACTAGGCCAAACTTTTCTAGATACAATGTTCCTGTCTTACTTCTTATTATCTTCTCTATGAACAAATGATTGTAATACGGAAACTTCCCTAAGGCAATCTTTTTTGATATACTTGAAACTCGATATAGCACTAACGTAACAAATTATTGGACACAATGACAAAAATCTAAATAAGAATTTTTTTTTTTACCAACGTCGCTAACCAATAACGCGGATGTGAAGGGGACCACAAAAAGTTCTAATGCTATATCACTGCATATGCTTATAAAAGAACATCAGATATACTAAAGGTATTTTCACGTTAGATGCGACTGTTGTAATAATGCTTGACTTCACCACAAGTTATTTCCAGTGGGAAAACAGGTGTGCTGCTCTACAACGCTTCTATAGTATCCATGCACAACTCCTGGTACCTAAGAGTTGAGGGAACGATTATCCATGAAGCAGAAGCAGATCTATTTTAACGACAGTTATCAAGACACTGTTCTAGCGGCTCCATTGTCATATGCATAATCGGAGGAGGTTGCACGGCTTTGTGACACCATTTTCTCTGGTACCATGTGGCTGTTTTGTGCGCTGTTCATGAACATAAGGGGAGTTTTTGTAAAAGAGAACACTGCACAAAGATTTCCCTTTTTTCACGCCTGCTCTCAGAACAGCTGGACTGCTAAACTAGCAGAGCAGGTAAATTTGCCAGCAGCCCTGTAAGGCTGTCAAGCTGGTGAAAGATCACGGCTGCAGACGGTGAAAACCTAAATGTCGAGTATAAGCTCCACCCATGAATGTGCACTACATCTGCCCTCCACACCTCCATGCTCAAGGGCGTCCCCAACAGACAGATAAGTATTGGAAGACGTTCACCTTCACTGCAACTTCACAGAAATGAGCTCATGTCACTGAGTGGAGCACGTATTCAAGTTCCTTTCGAGTTTGTTAGCAGTGCATTCGCCACGGCAACTTTCGTGGTGTAGATGCACATTTTCGTGGCGGAAAATGAACACATTAGAAGAAGACAATGTGCGAATTCGATGCCACTCCATCACGCGCACGCTCAACTGCCAATGGATCACCGTGTGCAGTCTCGTTCAACCGCTAGAAACCCTGACAAGAGCAGCTCCAGACAAACTTTGTACCTGGCACACCAGGACTGGAGGTGAAAACTCCGTTGGGGTTGACCGCCAGGAGCGGGATCATGACGACCGTGCTGCAGACGGCAAAGACAGCAAAGTCCCAGAGGAACGTGACACCCCAGAAGAGGACGCCCGGCACACCCGCCATGAGCTGCAGCAGCTTGGACTTGGTGACGCGCTCGTGAATCGGAAAGAGCACGAATGACGAGGACAGGAAGGCCAGCGCCGTGGGCACAAAGACAGCAGCCAGGATGCGGGCTGCCTGGTCGTACTGCGAGAGGTGCGAGAAGGAAATTGCACTCTGCTGTCTAGGAACAACGGTAGCTGCATCAGTAGAACAGCTCGAGTCTATTAATCAGACCTGCTTTACACATTACCTACCGTGCCCACTGGGCACTGTTAGCCTGCTAATGATGGTGTCAAGCACTGTTTCTAAGACCTTCAGTAGCCCTCGCAAGCATGCTGCACCATCTAACTTATAGTAAAAAAAACTAGTTTTGTTTATCATACAGTCTGCCTTTTTTTTTTTTCCAGCCAGTCTGGGCTCCTCCACCTTCTGAAGCCGTTAAGCGCCAGCCAGCTAAAATAGGTACATACAGGAATTTCAAGAAATGCAATGTCAACAAAATCCAGCAATAAACAACAATTTACTGCAAGACTTGCAACATTTCCCTGTGTTTTACATCGAGGAACCGCTCTGCCACAATGCATGCTCAACTATTGTGCTTCCAGGTAACATTTTGTAGTGGGAGTACTGGTCAAGACAAAATTATTTCTTCACAGATGGTGGCTATTGGGTTGCAGAACATTTTGTATATTTCACAATCTCTCTAAAAATTTTTTCTGGTTAAGTACAAGCATATTTTAACACGTTTTCTGCAACTTCGTTCTACAATCTTGTTCATGGCAATTAAAATTATGTGTAAAAACATAGAACTCATTCATAAGAAATGCGTGACTGAAAACACAGCTACTCTGCTTTCCTTTTGTGAACTGCACACAATCTTAAATGTAATAGTTCCTTCAGAAAAGAAACAAATTATGTGGCCATTTTTGCCATGGTAAAGAAAGGGTTAAAGAAAGAATATGACGAAAAAGGAAATTGTGGCAGAACTCATCTCACGATGACTGCCGATGGTAATGTATTAGAATTGAATCAATATAGCAACATAACGTACTGCCACCGCCAAAACGAGTTATGTATGAGGTGAGATATGCAGCTGGACTTTTCTTTCATGCTTCCCTAAGAACACTCGGCACCATCTAGTGTCACCGCAGCGAAGCCTGCGCATGGCCTCCAAAAAAGTATGGCACGCCAGTACGTGCGAATGCCACAAAATGCTACACAGCAACCCGTCTCTCCCCTCACACTTCTCTCCAGGCACGCTGCACCATCTATTGGCATTGCCGAGAAGTCTGTACGTAGCCTCCGAGACAATGGGAAGCGTGGCGCTCCAGTGCCTGCGAATGCTGAGAATTGTTCCCTCGCTTGCCACACACTCAGTGACACATGCTCAGTGTCCCAAGTAGGCGAGAGATTCACTAAAGAGCGACGCATACCCAGTTGTGGTGCAGCCTGCTAATGCGTTGGGTTGCTTTCCTTGAGGAACCCTTGTGACACTGGTTTGCTCACACTCAGCCAGGGAGAAATTTAAGGGATCTCTTTCATGACCCAAGTTGGCGTCAAGGAGGTTCTTTCAAGACCAACACAGACCGAGTGCCACACAGCGAAGTCCCCAATTTGGTATGAAAGTGTTTCTTCGAACAGCAGTATTTACCCAGTCTTATGTTTTAGTGTGGCCCATGCTGTTGTGAAAGACATTCGTTGAAGAGCAGCACGTATGTACACACTGCCACACACTCAGCGACCCAAGTTGGTACGATGGATGGTTTCGAACCCTGTTACCCGAGCACCGCAGCCCAATGCCTTACCCATTTGACCATGAACTACCCAGTGACCCAGGTTGGTGAGAAAACAGATACATACATGCACAGAGAGGTGGCCCCTGGAAAGGGCATGAAGTACCCCAAGAATGCTAATGCATAAAAAATTTAAAAATGAAAAAATTATTTCAGATCTTGGATTTTACATGCGAACCCCATCCTCTGTACATGAGGCATGCCCTAGTGGGGGGGCTGTCGGATGATTTTTGACCACATGGGGTACTTGGCATGCTCCCATTGCCCAGTACACGAGTGCATTCCACCCTCATTGAAATGTGGCTGTTATGGCTGGGATTGAACCCGGAACTTCGAGACCAGCAGCACAACGCTATAGCTGCAGTAGGTAAAAAGCCCGCAAGGAGACGCATGAGAAGATATGCACCAACTACCGACTGATTTTATCTCTGGAAGAAGAGTTGCAGCCTATAGACACATTCGTCACATGATGTCAAACACCATAACAATAACAGCAAAATAACCTTAACAAAATAAACATCAGCAACTTAAAAAAAAACATTAAATTTGGAGTTTTATGCACCACAACAACAATCTGATTATAAGGCACGCTGTAGCGATGAACTCTGGATTAATTTTCACCATGTGAGGTTCCTAATGTACAACCAAACCACGGTACATGGCCATTTTCGCATTTTGCCCCCATTGAAATGCGGCCGTGATGGCTGGGATTTGATGCCACGACCTCGTGCTTAGCAGCACTGTGCCACAGTCGTTAAGCTACCATGGCAGGTATCAGAAACTCTAGCAAGCACAAAGTAAAATGCGAGCACAACTTGATGAATTATTTTTTAAGAGCTCCTTTTCATTCACTTTGAGGAAAACAGGTTGATTACTAGGGGAGAAATAGGAAGGCCGAACTTCTTTTTCTTGAAATTTGAGCCAAAAGCTCAGAGTATGTACAAGTACTGCACTTGCATGAATCTAAAGTGCACTTTTTTTTTTTTCAAGAAAATGGACTTGAAAATTTTCTGAATGTTAAAAGTGAATAAGCAACAAAAACCACGTTCATAGCATAGGCAACAGTCAACAGTCACAGGCTGTTGACTGTGGTGACAGCCTGTCACCACAGCCGTCAGATGTGTCATTGCCATCACAAAATAGCAACAGGTGTTCATAAAGTTTGCTGTGGGTTCATTTTGCGCTCTGCTACAATCTGGAGCGTCATTCTCATTCAATCACTTTCAGATATACTAGCACTTTCACAAGATTTGCGCCGCTCGGCTCCAAGTATATGTTGGCGTATATGGCCGCCACCGTTTCTGGTGCAGTGCCAAGCTTGCAGTCTGTGCACAGTCTGTGCACGATCTCAGCCGCATACTTTGACATGTCCGATTCAGAGTCCTGTAAAATCCCGTGAAAGTGATAGTGCAGTTAAACCTCGATATAATGAACTTCAATATATTGAAATTCACAATGTAAGGAAGTATTTAACTTTTCATAACCTCTTTCCATAAAACGCGTACTTAGAACCTTAATATAACGAAGTGCATTTGTATGCGATTTCAGTATAACGAAATTTCACTGCCGCCACAAAGGAATGCCGAGACAATAAATGAAAACTTCAGCGGACGCAGATGGTCAAATGACTGAATTACAAGTGGCTGTTTGCAAACGCACCTGTCAAATCGCTTGCCGTGTGACAAGAGCGACCACCGAAGTGAAGCCGCATCATGTTTTGTATAAAGTTTAAGTGCGATAAGATCATATTGGGCCCAGTGCGCTGCGTGCTTGAGGTGCGAGTGAAAGTGTGCGAGGAAGATGGTGGTTTCACGAGTACCACCTTCCCGGGCGAGCAAAGGAAAGAGGGGGAGGGGAGCTCGCTCACAGGAATGTGATCAAGCGCGCACGCTAGGGGGTGGGTGGAGGCAGAGTGGAGGCTAAGTTGGCACGCCTCTCAATTTCTGGCACAGATCTCGGCCGTGGCTGCGCATGGCTGTAGGCACGGCTGAGTGCATATGCAGCCACGCACCCTGCTTGGAGGTAATCTGCCGCGTGTGCAAAAAGTGGGCGTGCAGAGACAGAATGGCACCATGTAAACTGTCTTATCGCACGCTTAGTGTTGGAGGTTGCATAATCTCAAGTTTCGGTGACCCGTTGGAGCAAGGGGCAAACAAATTATTCACCCCACGCTGCCAGCGCTTTTCCCGATAGCATCGTCCCAGTCCAGGCGATGCTATCAGCCGCGGGGGTAGAGTGCACACGAAAGCGTGGTCGGCTTCGCTTATTTCACGCCGCCGAGAAGATATTGTCAACGAACATGGCATGACACCGTATCATTCGTCGCCGACTATTAAATTTGTCATAATGAATTGCTTTCTTATTCAAATCCGCTTTTTCCGATTGCCCGATAATTTAAAAAATTTCGCTGCCCCTTTCCGTGCAAGAAAAATCGATTGGTGACTACTTATTTGCATGAAAGGTTGAATTTCAATAGAACGAAATTTCAATGTAATGAAGCAAATAGCCGGTTTTACCAACTTTGTTATGTTGAGGTTTAACTGTATCACTAAACGAGACCGCACGAGACGACCGCCCCTGTGTACTTGGCACCTGCGGCCAATGAAGTGCAAATGGTGTTGACGACACGCTGCTTTCATTATGAAAGCATACTTTTTAAAAAAGAGCTTCTCCCCGAAGGCGCATAATGGCAACGCCTTTATTGCAATTAAAAAAGAAAGGGACGTCCCTGTCTTTTTGAATTGAGCTAAAGGCTTTGCCATTATGAGTAAACCGTACCAACTAGCCCAAGAATCAGCCTTGTTGATTCTCATGGAAGATGACCATGGCCCACGGTTACCTGAGCTAAGGAGGCCACCCAAATAGGGTACAGACTGCACTTGCTCAGAATAAAGGTTTATTCTCGTTTCTGTGAAGGTAAACTCTGCATTTCTCGTTTTTTCATATTGCCAATGTAGGAGGCACGATATATTCTTGCTTTAATAAATTGGGCGCGTTTTACATTCAATTGCAGTTTTATTTCCTTACTTTAAACTCGCAAGAACTGGGTGCACATTAGGCTTGGGGGCGCATTAAAATCATGCAAATATGGTATGTCAGTGCGACACCACAAATTTTAATTTTTCCCATATTTGGGCCTTTTTATAAAGCCAGGTTCACACGAAGAACCGAATTGCTGATTGTGTCTCGATGGGCAAAATCACGATGGGCAAAACCGCACCGCAGACTAGATGCTTATTGCATCACGCATGGCCGTCAACTGAATAGGTGACATTATTTGATGTGCGAATACAGCTTTAATGCACCAAAAGTTCCCAGATGTTACTATATTGAGTCACTGCTTTCTTTTTTACAATGCAATGTGGTTCTTTACCCATAAACAATTACCCGGACCAGAGCAGCCATTAAAATAGATGTCACAAAAGCTATGTACACGAACTTGAGAGTGGTCTTTTGTTGCAGTGTACTTTCCAATTAACTTGAGAGTGGTCTTTTGTTGCAGTGTACTTTCCAACTTAACAAGCATCCTGTCCCAATAGGAGTGATAGTAGTATTGCATAAACATAATTTACTAGTACAATTAAAATTGCAAAGGCATTCATTAGTCACTGGCATTTAGGACCGACTGTTAGCGCAGCGGACAGACTCTTGGCGGGAGCGGCATTCACGAGCAAAATGCACTAAAAAGGACGACCCACTAGAAAGCGCTGGAGAGGATGAGCCACTAGAAAGCATTGGAGAGGACGACTCGCTACATCGTTCCAATCCTTCTCCACAAAATTAATATTCTTCTTTAGTGTCTCCTTCAAGCTAAGGTGTCAGCATCACAGTCAGCATCCCTGTCAAGCAACATAACTTACAAAGGACATGCCTCTACATTTTACAGGCATACCTTGGGATACACTTACATGCTACAGACAGGCTTCTGACCGACAGAGAAATTATGCATCTTCTAGGCTAGAAATGTGGCTAATACTGGCTACCGCCAGTGAACCAGAAGGCACTTACCGAAGCGACACCAATCTGTTCGGAGAGCTCACCAGGCAGTGGCCAGTTGGTGACCGACACCCTGGCGGTGGCGTCTTCGGAGACATATCTCAGTGCAGCCGTGTGCGCCAAGTTGAGAGACATAGAGCCAATGTGGTACGGCTCGCCATTGTACCAGGCCACGGCTTTTGCATCGTTGTCAGTCTGACCACCTACAAGGTACCTGCATTTCGCAAACGAAATTGGCAGATGAAATATTCACCATGCTATTTTCAGTATCCTTGTGACAAAATAAACTACATAGTATATAAAGTGTCCTAACTAATGATAGCCAAGTTGCTCAACGAAAAAGAAATATTCGAAAGCGCTGCGAGAGATACAATTTTAAGACCTATGATGTTTGGTTGCTATACCTCTGGCGACTGTATGCCAAAGGTTTTATAATTGTATCTTACACCTTCTGTTTTAAACAAGGGTGTGTGCATACTTGAATATCATTGAAATGAATAGCAAACAATCAATAATTCGATTCCTGAATCGAATACCTACTATTCGATTTTTTAAATATTTGGTATATTCGTTCTGGAGCCCTTCATGCTTGATGCCATCATAGAAGCACTTCATGTCGTTTTTTGACGCAAAAGGAGCGGACTTTCTCGCTTCCAGCGATCTTCCACATCGGCCCAATTCACACACACTGCTTAAACACTGCGCTTCACAGCATGGCGCCGCATCAGCCAAGCCAGCCTCTGCCGGTGCAAAGTTCGTCTAGGTCAACAGGACCGATCGAAACAAGAATGCGACACAGACAGAGGAAACGGCAGCAAAAGTGGTGCTTATTTTGTGAAGTGCAAAAGCATGTGTGAAGATAGAGCCAATAAGCTGCCAATGGGCACAAGTATTGTGTTTAATACACAGCAACAAACTTCATGCTGCTTCAACGGCCATCAATCTGACCTGCAAGCGTGATCTCAGGATCGATCACTTATGAGCCCTCTGTACAAACATACTAGCGGCAAGCAGCACTTCACAATGGCTTGCGGTCTGTTACCACATTGGCCAGCGACGAATTTTCATTACGGCAGCCACGCGACACTCGGAAGGTCGACAAACCGCCTCACAAACGAAAGCGAGTGTACAGGATGGCAGTGTACAAATACGGCTGCCATCTTTGCGACACCGTAAGTCAGCCTCTCGTTCCCGTCGCCGTTCGTAGACATATATTGGTGTCTTTTTGTAGCTTCGATCAACCCGTCACAAGGTTAGCTTTGCATCTACACAGTGGGTGAGAAAGTGTCATGACCTGGTTGCATGCATTTGTGTGGACGGCGGATGAACAAAAAGAGGGGTTGGGGGGAGGGATAGGATCACATGAACTAGCCATGACACTCCAGAATTCAGAATGTTTGGCAGATGGCAAATCACATGCCAAACCTGACAATGAAATTGCGCGGACGGCACCTGTTTTTTGCCATCAGTGACAGCTACGTGCGTAGCAGCCATTGAACCACATGATGCACGGTCGTTTTGTTTATCGTAAAGATTGACCTTACGATCTGTGACCCATAACCCAGCTGTCGTAAAGTTGGGATGGCCCTTATGCACCCCATATGCCCGCGTGATGAACACGCTTTTTTCCCTAATATACCAAAGCAAAGATGGGGGGTGCATTCATTATGTGGCATAAATTTCGCACAGACATTTTGGAAACAGCAAAGATTGAAACATAAGACGGCAATAATTTGGAACATGCACATGATAACTTATCTTTGAAGTAACAATATGTGTATACCATTTGCAAACCACAACTTCACTCTGCATTGGAACCACCAGACCTGATGTTCAGGTTGCGTAATCTACATCGTAGTTCCACCATAGAATAAAGAACCAACGCGCCAGCTGCTTGAAGTCGGTCTGGCTTAGGCCAAGAACGACAGAAAGCTGAGTTAGTTGTTAAGGATACAAAATGCAAAGGAGGGGTAAGGCATGCAGACACAGACACAAGAGAAGAGAAGTGGACAACACGAATTCACGAGACTGAGGCAAAAAAAGAAAGACACAAAATTCATCTGCACATGCTCTGGAATGGTATAATCTCATGTCAATCGGGTAAGCGTGCCAGTCTACGTGAGAGGTAACTGTTAAGGCATTTGATCTCTTCCTTATGTAAGGTAATCAAAGGCTGACTCATGCACGCACTTCCACCATTGTTGATATGCCATGCCTCAACCATAAGAGTAGCATCTTCATATGACAGACTCAGACGCCCGAGTTAGATGAATGCGCAATATTGCATAGGCATAGGAATGAAGATATGCATAACGGGCGCGCGCTTTGTTCACATCACAGATCGATTTCAAGACATGATGCCCGCACGGGCGAGCACTTTGTCCCCATTGCAGATCGTGTTCAAGATACGGCAGCCGCGCCGTAAGCAGTAGCCACTCTCTCCACACCCCCCCCCCCTCTACGTGCCTCGCGCGCGAAAGAAGACCGCGAGTTTCGGCCCCGCCTTGATCCCTCACGCGTGATATTGAGCCACAACCATAGGCGAACCCTCACAAGTCAGTTAGCAGCCCATGGCGACACAGCAAAAGTACATTTTATACACCCAATTTTGAGATAAATTGCTGCTAATTTCGTCCGCTGCAGCCGATAGTCCGTTGTAGCGCAGTCCATTAAAAGTGAACTTCATTGCATTAATAAAATAGGTAGAACAAACTAAGGCTGAAATATGGTCCATTAAATCCAAAAGTCTGTTGCACATGGATTTGTTGTAACAAGCGCAGAGTGCATAATATTCGATAATATTTAAAATTTTTGCACATTCGCACGCCCTTATTTGAAGCATTAAACTTTGTGAAAATTTAATATTTGATTCAATATTTGGCTTTTTTCTTTATTCGATTCGATATTCAATTTGAAATGTACTACAGTAAAACTTCGTTAATTCGGATTTCATAGGACCAAAAGAAATGTCCGAATTAACCGAATGTCCAATTGTCGAGAGTATCAAGAAAACAATAAACAAATGCTGACCACGTCAACAGGCTTTTACTTGCTGAATGAATGAGCCAATGCCGTTTCTATCTTGCACAAAAGCAGTGCAAAAGCCACAATTCTCATCTCGTGCCCGATTAGTGCTCACAGTAGCGAAGGCCTCGCAACTTCCTTCACAGTGCGGCCACGGTGCACGTCTTCATCTGACGAGGCTTTTTACTACCATGCTATATTTTCACCCATGCTGGTCGCTGTCCATCTCGATGTAGCCGGTGCTCTTCATCCTCGAAAACTTGTGAAAACGAAACTACTGTTTGCTGCAACAAGCGCGGACGAGACTGCAGTCGCTATCAACGCGATCATGGATGGCAACTACGCAGTCACAAAAGGTACGCGGCCAACGCGGTGCTATGTGCGACGGTAAACGCAAGAATAGAGACTTCAAAGGCACAAATAGGCACACAGCGTTATGGCGTTGATGCCATTCATGCAAAATTCCTTCTAATGACTATGGCGATGCAAACTCCGCCGCTTTGTTTCGGTGGACGCTAACGCCACTTTTGCTCTTTTGTGCCACACTACTGCGCCGCTACAGCAGTCGCCGAACTACGAGAGTTGTCCGAATTCACTGATGTGCAGCTAAATATGTCCGAATTAACGAGAGTTTCACTGCAATAAATAATGCATACGCCTGACAGGACCAAAGGACGAGTCCGAATTATTCGATCTTCTGAATTAACAAAGGTCGAATTAATGAGTTTTTACTGTGTTCAGTATTTTCAAACCTTTCG
Organism: Dermacentor albipictus; assembly: GCF_038994185.2. Lineage (NCBI taxonomy): Eukaryota > Metazoa > Arthropoda > Arachnida > Ixodida > Ixodidae > Dermacentor > Dermacentor albipictus. The sequence continues at coordinate 47,499,107 of NC_091830.1, forward strand.
TGTTAATCTTTTGTTGTTGTTAAACAGCTTGGCTAATGTTAGCTGGGACACAGTATATTCCAAATCAACAAGAGAAAATATCAACCATGCAGAAATCCAAACAAGACACAGTTCCGGGACAATAAAGACTTCAAGTGATTCACAATGGGCAAACAAGGCAAGCCTTGTTGCCCATTGTTGCCGTAACTGTGTTGCCGTAACTGCAAGCTGCAGTTACGTTGTGACAATTGGAATATGCCTTCAACAAGACTAGCCGTTGTCAGGACACTGCCTTGATAAAAACAAATCCTGACAATGACAAGCCATAAAGAAGACAGTTAGTTCCCTTGTCTAAATGTTGGCTTCAGCTTGAGGCTATCCTTCATTTGCTCACTACTGATCAATGCTAGATCTTTAGAAAAATTTTGAACGTCGAAGGTTTAAAGATCGAAATGTTCACAGCGCACCAATGCATACAGCATTTCTTTTCCAAAAAGCCAGACACCAAAGGCTAAAGCAACACTAGCAAGAGCCACCCCAAGCAACAAAAACTGTATTTGAATTATGTTCAAAATGAACCGCTATGTTCAAGAGTAAAAAAAAGCCATGTAGCAAACATGCTTTAAATTGTAGGCTTGGTGGCAGGCATATCATGAAAGCACTATAGCACAGCACAAATGGGGCACAGACGTAATGGAGGATGCAAGGACATGTAGGAAGCAAACGCAGTCACAAAGCAGCACACACAAAAGACATAGGACATACACAAGGAGGACGCTAGGAGGACGCACTGAAGACGCAACAGGGGGACAGTGTTGGAAGTTGTACGATTGCGCGTGTGCCCTCGTCAGTACTTATGAGCCTGTAATGAGGCTCCTACGAGTTTAGTAGCAGCTAAAAATAGGTACACTGAAACATTCACTTGAGGAAGTCATTGTAGCAAAAAATAAGACAAACACAAAGAAGTGACAACTGGACAGCACGAATGCTAAAGTGCCAACATTGTCCTATCTGCCTGCCCTGTCTTCAGAACTTTGTTACCGTCTTATTGCATCAAAATGACTTCTCCAAGTATCAACCAATGTGCCCATCAAGTAGTTTTGAGTAACAATCACTCACTTTCCGTTGTACTCTGCAAGGCTGTGCCGGGCCACATTGAGAAGAAAGTCGTTGGGATCTTTCACGTCCTTCTTGACCATCACTCTTTGCTGAGTCATCGCGTCAACGAAATCCACCCTGCCCAGCGGCGAAGTTCCGTTGCTGAGGAAACCGTTTGTCGAACCGGCGTAACTGCCGATGTCATAGACGAGCTTCTTGATGGTTGTCGCCTCGGCGTCCTGGACGTCGAGAAAGGTGTACAGGAAAAAGAGGACCACGGGGATGACAACGGCGAGGATCGGAAGGAAGTACTGCCGCTTGGTGGCGTGCCACCGCTTCCGAAACAATGCCGTGGCCTGCTGTGCAAGCAGCGGTAGGCCACTTGTGCGTTGGAATGTTGGGTATTCGTCGTCTGCAACGCAAACGTACCGGCACTCGTCAACCTTCTTCCAAAGCGCTGTGGGGAGAGCAAACGGTGAGAAGCAGATTACAGCATTGAACAAGGACAGAGCAGGACATATCCTTGTAAGGAGAGCTTGCCAACATGCAGTACGATGTCAACAGAAGACCTGTACTGACTTTTCACTGGAAGTTGGCAATAAGGTACAACGATTTCTGCAGCGTCCAGCTCTGTCTGTATTCATGCTGTATTCTTTCAGTAACTACTTGTCACCTAGCCTCAATTTCTATCCTTAACTCTTTAAAAGGACTTGACATTAAGTCAAGCTATACAAGAGAATAATGGTTCTAGATGCCCAAAACTGTTTCTTACACTACAAACAGAGCTTTTGAAAGCAAGAAAGCGATGTAAAGTTTGGACAGTTTTAAGGCTGCAATGTGAAAATACTATGTCAGCTGCCATGCCTCATTTATGATTAATGAGGTGTAGTAAACCACCAATAATTAAGAATAAAATGCATTTTTGGGAATTGTGCTGGATTTCCCCATCAAACTCATAGATTGAAACCGTCGGTCCTTATCCACAAGCAGAAGTTTTTGGGTCTAGTAAATATATACTCTTCCCTATCACAGGTCATGCTTGATACTAGTGTGCAGAGTATCAAGTTGAAGAGGTAGAAATTCTCTAACAAACAATGTGTTTATAAAAAATAATTTCAGTATAACAAAAAATCTCGAAACAAAAATTTTGTAGAAAAAGAAAAGTTATATAAAAATATCATGGTTGCTTTGCACAAGAAAACCTTGAAAAAATTTCAGAGTAAGCATTTTCAAGACAGAGTACCTGTGCTTCCAGAAAATATCCTTCTATGTAAAAAATTTATTCCGACATGAAAGAAAATGTTCACCCTATTGACTAGCCTTACCACTGTGCTGAGGTCAACTCTCCGCCAACTTATCATGCTAAACTCGACTCCCTGTAGAGCCATCGGCAAATGATCACAATTGAAGGAGGTTAACACTCTACAGATGAGAACTATGACCTTTGGAACATGCAGGATATCTTTATATCAACACATGGGAGCTATAAAGCAGTTCAGCGAAGAAAGCCAAACTCCGTTCTGGAATATGACAAACTGAAATTGTCTTCTGCGTCAGTGCTGCTTTCAAAGTCCAAGAACTCGCGTGCAGACACACTGGTACCTGTAGAAATGCGACATTTCTGTTCATGAGTGGTGCGCGACACCGATGCCATCTTGGAAAGTACAAGTGCTTATCGTGCCAACCCTGCCTCTTCTCTGGAGGCATCTTAAATATCTGCACAAAGCGGAAAAAGACAACCAAGAACCGAAACTGACTAAATAGTTCCTGAATAACTGCATAAATGGCGCTAGCTGTCCAAGAGTGCTCGGAAAGCAGAAAAATACGAATTTGCAACTGTCAATAGCAGGCTACGAATGAGAAAAGGAAAGTTTTGAGATTGCCAGTGCAGATTTTGGTATGTACACCAGGCCACAAGATATTACGGACCACGAAATCTGAGAAAAAGCTACATATCTCTGCAACCTCACAATGGAGCCTAGCATTTGCATTTCGGGACTCAACTAGAATATGGCAACACTGTCGTATACCGTCTTACTGGCTACTGCTACAGGCTGCTCGGGAATCGAACGCTTTCCAAGATCCCGTAGCCCATAAACTTTTGTGGCTGGATGTGCCTATGCAAATGACCCTGTTCGTCACGGGGTGTCTAAACTGTGGAAGAATAGCATAGTACCCTACAATTACAGTTTTCGCACTAATGAAGTCGTTTCTGAGGATAAAGCATTTGAGAAACTGAATTCTGTGGTTTTACGAGCCAAAAGCACAATCTGATTATGAGGTACGCTGTAGTGGGGTACTACAGCCTAGTTTCGGCCACCTGGGGTTTTTTAACATGCCCCTAAATCTAAGTACAAGGGCACCATTGCATTCGACCCCCATCGGAATGTGGCCGCAACCGCTGGGATCAACCTGCGAGCTCGAGCTCAGCAGTGCACCGTCGTAGCTGCTAAGCTACCGCAGCAGGTCAGCATGAAACAATAAAGCATAGAGCACCCTAGACTGATACACCATTTGCCTTCAGCACGTCCAGCTCACAAGCTATCACACAACAGGGAAGTGCAACACTCAAAAACTGAATCAAATGAAACGCACAACGAAATGCCAGCTCTGTGAGAAATCAGGCAGGGACCAGTCATTTAGCAGGATGCACCATTTACGCATGGCTCCCTCATTTAAGCTACCCTCTTTACAAAGGAAAGGGCAGCTAACAGCTGTGGACACACACCTTGCACCAGGCCGCCCATGTGATCGGTGCCGTTGTGAGAGCTGGACGATGCGCCGCTCGTCTCGAAGCTGATGTCTGCCAACTCGCCAACCCTGCAAGAATCAAGTCGGCGTGCATCATTCACACCGCACTTTTGTACCTGGGTAGTTTTAAAGACAAAGCTTTTCTTATTTAATCTCTCCCAGACTTTCCTGATAGTGGCCTGCTGGGTGCTGCTGCTGGTGTCTTGCCAAATAGATAACACTTCAAAAAAAAATACATGAGTTACGTGCCCGATGGTGGGATAGCACCTCGGTCCCCCAGCACAGCAGCCCGATGCTCTATCCATTAGGCCACAATCGCACGTATGTGCTTCTATCATGCTAACTAGCTCTTTGAGTCAAACTGCATAGCATGGGTGTGCGACAGCATATACATATGCACCAGTTTCCTGTACACCAAGGACACAGAAGTGAAACGGGCAAATTAGATTAATCATTTCACAAAAGCTTCACACAGATTTCAAAGTATGCATTGGATCTGGATAAAATTTCTTTTTCGTTTAGCTGTCAGTTTGCTTCACAGCATCAAGTGGATACGGATGCTGGCGGCTATGTTTCTTTCTCCCCTGACCCAACCCAAGTGCTTCCTTCGTTTGGATTCCTGCTCTACAAACAAACAGCAAGAGTAGAGCTCCTAACATTTGATGATGATGATGATGATTTGGGATTTTCATGGCGCAGCAGCCAGGCAGGCTATAATGTGCCAAGCACATAACTCTTAACATAACTCCTAACATTTAACCTCAAGAGACGACAGTCAAGCCTCTTTTGTTTATGCCAGTGCAGATAAACGGCCACAAGAGGAAGCCAAACAAATCTCCGTTTTATGTTGTCAATTCGGCTTACACAACTGACTGATTGTTTGATCAACCGATTGACTGACACAACAATGGATTAATTTAATTATGTTGCATTGCTCTAATGATACTCTACCCATTAGATTGTGGTCTACTCAATGATCAAAGTTGGCGTGGAGGAGGTTCGTTGAAGAGTGGCACAAAGCCAGTGACCAAAGTTGGTCCGACAATCGGTTCCAAACTCGGTTGCATCAGCACATTTGCCTGATGCGCTACCAATTAAAACACAGACTAACCAGTGACCCAAGATAGATTGAAAGATGTTAGACACAATGGACACACAGACATACATTCCCCCAAAAATGTCAATTACATTTTTTTTAAGAATGGTCCCAGAGATTATCTTTATCACCTCTACAAGAATATAGCTGTTTTTTAGATTTGCCAACTTCTGATTGTTGTGTACCAAGTTTTTTATGCAAATTCAACAACTATTCAAACCATTTTCTTCAAAATTACTCAACACTATTACTAAAATAGAACACTGTTGGTACAATTTTCGAGGGACTGTGGAAAACAAACATAACAGCTGGGAAAACAACAGTGAGGAAGACGGTAAATTGCCACAGTACTGTCTGAAACGTACTATGTTATCTAACAGTGGCCACTTTCCACTCCTAATATGCTTTACCGCACAACATGTCTGTTTTGAGTCAAAGCTGATTTTGGCGAGCCGGCAAACACAACCACGCCACAACACGCGTATCGGGACTGGCGATTGCATATGCCTCACATTTCGTACTTTTGCACTTGCTTCTGCACCACCACATTTACGAGACTGCTGCACTGGAATGTAACATAACATGCATGAACATTACAGAATGGCGACATATCAAATGGGAATGCAATACGTAGGTGCCAATAGGCTTTAGGTCGGGACTCCAAAACACAATGTAGTAGCTGGAAAAAAACCAAACAGTGAGGAGCTTATCCATGGCATTCTGCTGTATTCACTTCGACTTGGTAACCATAAAATTGATATTCACAGAAGCGTAGTAACCTACTAATGCGACTCTACTTATTTTTCTCGTCCTTCAATGTATACACAATACATAGCACACAAGTGGCTTTGGTTCTGCACTTCCATTAAAATGTGAGCACCAAACTGAGAATCAAACCTTTGACGTCATGCTGAGCAAGAGAATGCTGCACCCTTTGTGCTACAGCTGCAAGGTCACTTCAAGTGTCAAACAGCCACTGCGGCATTTTGAAAATTTCAAGATCTGCAAGGGGTACCTGATGAACACGTCCTCCATGGTTGTGACCGATATTCCAAGGCTCACAATGCCAAGGCTCTCCTTGTTTCCTTCAAGGTTCTTCAGAAGCGGGATGACATCGGACGCTGGTGGGAAGCCGAGGTTGAACATAGCTTCATGGCCAATGTCCGAGGTAAGCTGGGCTGCTGGAATGGCTGAAGTGACCTTTTCCGTCACAACACCGAGGCGGCAGTTACTTCCTTTGGCAATTCTCATGCGGTAGCCAGTTCCTGGAAGAGAAGGCAAAACATGCTTTCAATGCATCTTCCATTGCGTCAGTATCCTCCTTTCAATATTCTTTAGGGCATTTTTGCTAGCTTCTGAAACTCAGAGGCTAACATGAAGAAAGATTGAAAAAAAAATGGATGCAGTGCAATGAGCAATGTGAAAGAAAATTATAGGGGTAATAGCTGTAATGCTAAACAAGGATTGAGAGAGGAATTGAAGTACAGAAAACAAATCATGCAGATTCCATGTACTAAGGCAAATGGTGGAAATAAAGCTTTTATTATGGAAGACCTTCACCAAACATGCCACTTAATAAGTAGTTAGGTGACCCCAACCTCCACTGCTCTTACACCGACTGCTCTTACACCAACTGCTCTTGCACAGACTGCTCTTGCATAGACTGTTCTCACACGGACTGCTCTTGCACAAGCTGTAATTAGACTTTTTAAGAAATGCTGCAACATTGAGAATGGCGTGAGTTAAGAGCATATAAGGCCCACATGAAATACATGGCAACTCATGAATGTTTTGCCCAGATTGCACTTCTGTCAGGTTCAGACTAGAGAGGAGCTAGCAAAATTTTCCTTCCACAGCTAATAACAATCACTATAACACCATTCGTCTTGGTAAGGGGGGGGGGGGGGGGGGGACAGCTGCTGTCATCAGAAAGCAAATTTTTCCGATGACAATATGACTGGCAAACAAGCTTCCTGTGTTCACTGCAGCTAATTGTCATTGTGATGCTTAATGTCACTGAATATGCATGCATAGATGCAACTTTGGTGCAATAGCATAACAAAAACTTAAAAGGAAGGCTTTACACTCTTCCTAGTATTAACCTCGCCTGTGTGACTGGGGCATAGGGCTCGGGGCCCTTATGCTAGTTGCTCACAAGATCGTGAACAAGAAATCTGTAGCGACCACAAAACATCATTTTTTACTGTTAATTTCTTTCTGACGAGTGCTTGTTTCAATTGGGCAAGCAGCCATTGGTGCAGAGTGGGGGAGCCAAACCAACCATATCGCTTCTTGAGGAATAGTGGGGAACCGCAGCACTGCAACCTGCCGTGGGCCACGAACGCGATGCGATCGCCCAACGCGTCAGCCTCCTCCATGTAGTGAGTGGTCAGCAGGATCGTCTTGCTCCTGCGCAGGTTTTGCAGCAGCGTCCAGACCGCACGACGTGCCTGCGGGTCCATGCCCGCTGTCGGCTCGTCTAAAATCAGGATCTGCGAGCGGACCCAAAGGCCACGAGTAAGGACAAGACTCTTACAGCATTTCTAAAGCAAAGCTTTCTTTGCAAACCTGCCCCCCTCAGATTTTCATGACTATGACTGCTGGGCACTGCTGCAGTCTTGCTCGATAGGTCACAACCGAAACAGAGACAATACATTACTAAAAAAAATGGGCACAACTAAGCATAAACAAGGGCTTTTTTGCAGCTCCTTTGCAAAGCTCACCTGGCAGCATCTATTCTTTTTATGCTTATTAAGCCACTTCTTATCTTTGAGCACTCCTGTCAACCAAAAAGAACTTAATTACAGGGTTTCGAAATTTTGAAGACGCTACACGAGCTTGCCCCTGCTTATGTGTATTAAGCTGTCTCGTGTCAGCTGTGTGTGGACGTGTACGGGCCAGTCCTGCCCCACACTTTTTTGTCAATTTTTTTCTTTCCAATTCGAGATGCTCACACCACTTGTGTTATAGCGTGCCCCAACAAGCTTCTTTTGAATTTGCTATTTGTCTGCGTTATGAGAGGGGCTGATTACAAAGCCATTGCTTATGGTATAGGACAGCAGTCGGCGCCACAACAGTTAGGAATGCAACTAGAGATGGCACAACAAAAACAGCTCCAGCACAGCCTCACCTTGGAGTCTCCAATCATGGAATTGCCGAGGGAGAGCTTGCGCTTCATGCCGCCCGAGAGGTCCTTCGCCAACGCTGAACGTTTCTCGGTCAAGTCGACGCTGGTGAGGACGTCGTTCACGTGCGCTTTCCAGCTCACTTCTGGGCTTTCCTTGAGCTGCAAGTCAAATGAGAAAAGACCACATTGCCGAAGGTCGCAGACCTACGAGGCTAACATGCAAAGGCGGCTTACTTTTCCAAGAGTAAGAACGTCAAACGCCGATTGCTTGATGGACTGATTGGAAGTAACATCTTAAGCAACACAACTACTATGATGGATGCCACAGTGGGATCTTTGAATTTTTGACAACCTGGAATTCTTTAATGTGCACCCAAAGCATGGTACACGAGTGTTTCTTTTTTTTTTTGCATTCCGCCCTATCGAAATGCAGCCAGCATGGCTGGGAATCGAACCCATGATCTTGCACTCAGCAGAGCAATGCCATAGCCACTGAGTCACTCCGGCAGGCTACCATCAAGCACAAATGCAATGCCAGTCAGGGATGGAAAAAATAAGCCGAAATCATTAACAAAAAAGAATAGATACTGGTGTACCAATATGGCTGGCTTCAGTAAGAATGCTTACGCCTGAAGTTTAGCCCAATGCAATCCCTACACAAAAATGTGGGGGACTAAATGAAATGCCTTGGAGCAATGCTACATCCATATCTATGTAAAACCCAACCCACTCCAAAAGAGAACACCTGTTCAGCACTCCATCATCGATTAGTACAGCCCCGATATGACATAAAGGCCTGGATGACTATGTACGTATAGGTGCCTGCCCGACACTTCCTATCAGGCCCTCTATCTCTGAAAAACTCTTGCTGCTGTGTCTCCCTTATTTAACTTTGGCCCTTTACTAACAGTTCTCCTTAATAATGGAGCACACTGTACATGCTACATAGTGAATGCCTTAAAATGAAGAGAAATGAAGAAGCAAGTTGCTCCTGTGCTCAGGTTACATTCAGGATCTGTGTTATGAAAAATAAACAGTTGTGCACTAGTGCTCATTGTATGTCTTGGTGGCAATTGTGTCACACTAAACTTCATGCAAAAAAGCACATGAACTGGTCGAACAAGAATTTCTGCACTAGAAACAGTAAAAGTGCAAGTAATGATAGGGCCACATTCCCGACTATAAATGACACGAAATTTAAGGGGAAGTAACTTTTCCTGAAGTCCGTACCTGGTTCCCCGATTCATTAATAAGTGACTACAATTTTTCAATAATGCAAGTATCTTTGCTAACCTTTACAGATACATACCTGCCATGGTTCAAGAACCTACTGTACAAGTGTTGCGTACAATCCTGTACAATGGGCCCAGATTGCTAGACCCAGCTGCAACACTTGTGACACTAAAAACAACATTAATAATGTATTTATTAGAAATAAAGAAGAAAAAAACGACATTGTCCTAGGCAACATAGATATAGTGAACATCTCAAGAACTGATTATAATATGAGATACAGTCAATCACGGAAATATCCAACTCGGATATATCAAATTATTGCCTATATAGAACCTTTGTGACATCCCCTTGGAAATACTATGTAAAAGTGTAGCACTCTACTACGTGCATATCATCCCGTTCTGCATGTTTCTTCGTGGCATGTCTTTTTAGCGCCCTAAAATCAGCACAAACTTGCCCAAGAAGAAGTTTAAATGTATATCATCCCCTTCACTGCCAGATTCTATATACTGAATGCTGCGACGCATTGTGCCCCTGCAAGTGCGCTTCTCTCAATGGATCCGCAACCATTACTCGTTTCAGCACAAGTATTTATGCCACCAAAAAAAGCACTGTTTAGGCAGATGCTGTCAAACTGAATCTGAAGGGCAGCAGCAAAGTATACTTCTTAAGCTGTGGAGGCATACATAGAAAGCCCACATCGCTTAAGATACTACAAAAGATGCTAAAAAATGCAATTGCATAAAGAAATACTAAAAGACCATTTTATTGGTCAGACACTTTTGGTTAGGTGAAATGCACAACAAACACGTCACAACAGCAGCACAACGAACTCATTACACCTTAGATGTCAAAGGCTGGGCTAGCTCTACAGCTAGCCCAGCCTACAAACAGCTAGCTTTACCACTGTTGCCGCTTTAGACTTTCTGAGGAAGTCCCTGTCGAACATCTATTTGTGGCACTTCCTTTAATGAGGCTTAGCACACCTTGCGACCAGCAACAGCTTCATAATCTTTTCTGACATGAAGGTGGTGCAGAACAGGGTGAGTGCCATTTTAACCTTGCTAAAAAACTGTCAAACTTTGCACTGCTGTGTGGGAGTGTCTGGACACCCAACACAACTTTTGTAAGTTTGGCACACTTAAAACGACCATCCACTACTCGAACGTCAGAGAATGCACTCCGGTGCTCGTCAGTCGACTCCCGAGACATTTCCTCAGGAGATAGGTCTTCTAACTGAAGACTGCTAAACTCAGCCTGAATGCTGTCCAGAGCAGAATCTATACTTTGCCCCTTTTCAAGTGGCAGCCACTTTGGAAGCTATTAGCAAAGGTGATCATCTATACATCTGCAAATGATCATTGGCTTTGAATACAAGGCAACGCATTCAGTGTTGCCAGCATGGCACCTCAAACAAACGACCTGCAGCAACTATAGCGATCCCATAAACTAATGCTCAATGCATTCACAAATTTGGAATGAAGAAGATGGAAAATTGTAAAAATATAGGTGTTAATACAGTACTCATCAAAATGTCCGGAAAATCTCACACTTTAAATGAAATTGTAAAACTTGGTAGGTATAATGGATGGCTTGCGGAGCAAGGGTCCTATTCGTGCTCCATAATGGCAAACTTGCTTTAGTAAGCTTCACCGCAAGACAGCCGTGTCATGCAGTGAAGCATTACATCAGCAAAAACTAATTTCGTGCAGTGAACCATACTACCTGCAGCCATTCATTATCAGAAAGGGGATCGCCACACTGCATCAAGAATGCAAGAGGCCTCCCAGTCAAACACATACGTTCCTCAAACAAGCATGGCTGAGACTGCGTGACTCACTTCACTGTGTGACTCGGGCATGAGATGCCAAACCGGAGATGTCAACACCACTGCGTTAGTCTTGTAGAATTTCTACAAATGGCATTTTTTTGTTTTTGCAAGCAGCCAAAACGAATCTATCCTCAACCCTCCCCCCTTCGACAGATTTTCACATACAGCTTGCATTTAATGGAACAATTGTACAGACATCCACCCTTCTGAAAAAGACTACAGTCAACGTCCGGTTTCTTGGACCCCTGGGGGCCACGAAAACTTCAGAAAAATCTGGCAGTCTGAAAAAATGAATGCATGCCTTTTACTGCCCCCAAGGCCTCCAATCGCCACAGGCCCATCCGAAATAGCTCGAAAGGCTTGCCAGTACATTTATTAGGCATATCGGTGCTCGTACTGTGATAGGAGATGGTGGGTGCATGCATGTATAATTACGGAATACGTAACATGTCTCATGACAATTGCCTCTTCCCATGCTTGTGATGCTTCACTGTAACACTTTCGCTTTTCCTTCACCACGTAACGTTACTGTACTAAGGCAAAGATGACTTTTGGAAACCAACATTATGCCACGCGTTGTGCTTTCCACGCTTCGAGCCATTGGCGAGGCTTACAAAGGCAGAGTCGGCACCACTGCTAACAGCAGCAAATTGTTTTAATAAAAATTACAGCACCGAACAGCAAGAAACTTGGTAGCAAATGTCGAAGTAGCTAGGCCTTGCATTGCCGTGGTGACGGCTACAGCGGCTGATAGCGGATCTCTGTGCGAGAACGCCGGTTCAAAGCGGCGATATAATCAAAATGGCGGTGGTTATGGCTTTGACTAATGCCGTTTTGGAGCTGCGGTCACAGCAAAAAGTCCGGAAAATCGGATGGCAAAGGTTTTTTGCGTCCAAAATTTCAGACGTTCCTATACATTAAATCTAAGGGCACGTGGCGGTGCCCCGAAGGCATTTGAATTAATGGCCATGTCCGCAAAATCGAACGGCGAAGGTTTCTTGCGTATGAAATTTTAGATGTTCTTATAGGTTGAATCCAAGGGCATGTGGCGGTGCCACGAAGGCGTCTGAATTATCGGCCATGTCCGAAAAATCGCCCCCTCTAAAAGATTGGTCATTGACTGTACATGCAGGCCCACAGTCCACGCTGAATGCATTTGATTCGTACTTGCAGGGACACATGAGTGGGAATGAACTTGGGCATTCTCCATGCTAAAAGCTACTTTCAAATCTAACAGCACCTGCTCGGTTGACTCATTGCCAATATATGATGATCGGCCATTTAAACAGTGTATTGCAGTGGACACACGGCCGGGACGGTTGACATGCAATTCGCAGTACAAGTGTGCTGACAGTGGCACTGCCAATATAGGCTGGTTTGCTTCAACGTTGCATCAATGCTTATTTTATATGGAATAAAAACACGCAACAAGCACTTCGATGCACATGAGGCACACCGTGGTTTTGCGGTCAGGCGATGTGGGTTTTTAGGGTTCGCGTTGCAATCAGCTTATCAAAACATTCTGCAGCGTGAGTGACTGGTGGCACCCGTCCACAAAAAACAACAAAGTAAGTTTTTGTGCATTCGACCTGGCCTTTCAGAAACAAATCTGTAAATTACTACTTTTCATGATCTTAGGAGGTTGTCCGAGATGTGCGAAGTTTTCTGATAAGCTTGATTTGAGCCAATTTTATATTTCAAATTATTGGTGTATTGAACTATTAGAAATCCCCTTTGAGTTCGATATATCCGAGGTCTACAGTAACAGAATAATGCAAGGTAAATTTAGCTAATAATAATAAGCTACGAAGCTAAACTAACCATATAAGAGCACCACCCTAGATCTGCAGACAGTGGAGTGAAGCGGGACAGCACCTTCGGGCAGACCCACGCATTTGACTTCTCAGCAACTGCTAAAGTGATGACACTATCCAACGCAAGAAATGTCTGCCACCAAAGCACATCTCTTGCAACAGCAGAGCAAGGAAAATGCTGATAGCATGACAAAAGTAAAAAGATTAGAAGTGTAAATCATCTTGCCAACTCTACTCACACTGTAGAAGAAGTAAAGGTGCTCCTCGACCGTCAGCTCATCGAAAAGGACATTGTGCTGTGGACAGAGGCCAAAGCTTTCCCGTGCCTTCTTGGTCTGTGTCTGAATGTTGTAGCCATTGATGTGCACTTGACCACGAGTGGGTGGGAACAGTCCTGAAATTAACGGCAAATAAAAACATTTTGTGGCATATCATTATTGAGGTGATCAGCAACAGCAACTGCTGCGGGTGGCAGCAACGCTTCTTTACCAGTTATCTTCAGAAGCCCCTGTCTTGTGTCATCGACTCTATTTTATGCTCATGAATTTCCTAATCTCATCACAGAATCCGATCCATTGCCACACTTGACTGTGGTTGCCTCTCTTTAGCAACCCAATATGTTACTCTGGTATACCACCACTTATATGCCCACTGTGCTATTACATGACTCAGCCAACTGTATAATACTTTATAATAGTGATAACAGGCAGACATTTATAGCCATGAGGAAATGGAATACAGCAGTATTGGCAGCTTGGCGAGCTTTAAGTCAGCTTATTGATAACTTAGCTTTTTCGGAGTCTTTACGACTTCTTTAGCGGTGTAAATGGCCAGCAACTTTACTGAAGAAACATTGGCTCGGGTTCAATGCCTTGCTGTGACTTTATCTGAAAGGGGATATGCACACATCCATTTGTTGCTACTTTTAAAGATGTAGCGAAGAGCTTATTAGCTAGCCATCCAGGTGCATCGAAGCTAATGTTCCAGGCAATGCACAACCTTGAGATATGATACTCTTAAAAAAGCGGCGGTTGTTTTCCTTTCATCACATTTTTACCATTGACTCACTAAAGCAGAAGGTGATTTAAAGCTATGGTTTAAAAAATAATAAAGAAGAAATCTAATAACATAAAACATTAAGAGAAGGCAAAGTTTTAAACAAATCATCACGATCACTTCTCAACTTATCGCTGAAAACAATGTTTTGGGCCACCACCTGGCAATATTCTCTAAAAATAAGTTACTAACACTGGAATACAATCTAACCTTGATATAATGGACCAAGATATAACAAATCGCCAGCTATACCAAAGTAAACCTAAAATCTTCTGTCACCAATATTAGCATGTAACTAAGTAATATATGTTTATATAACCAATATCAGATATAACAAAGACATTTTCAGGTCGCATGCAGCTTTGCATAATGAGGTTAGACTATTACAAGTGCGTAAACTTTATCTCTCATGTGTGTATAATAAAAACTGCAAAAAATGACAACATGGGGTCACTCGTGCAGCAAGCTCAGAAACTACACAGACTGACACATGAAGGCAAGCCATCATGGGAGGCAAGGGTAGACCAGAAGAAAGAAGAGGGAAACACTCTGATTTGTGACCTTTTGGCTTCTTTGCTTGCATGAGATGTCTACTTATTGCTATGGTTTGCAAACAGACATTTATGCAGATATGTCGATACATTAATGCACTTGTAAAGTAAGAACCAGTATCCTATGTCTTGAGTAACGTTCTTAGAGAAAGACAGGCATATGTTTGCTACTGTAGATTTTTTGCAATCCAGAAGTTTACGAATTTCTGCCTGCTCTGTGATGGAGGCTTTCCAAAAGTGCATCACATTCAATTTTTGTCTAAACGACACATTAGCAACCTTCAGAGGCAAATGGTATTTATTGGTGATGCGTCAGTGAACATCTTTGCAACTTCTTGATCTGAATATTCAAACAAGGTTAATAATCATACTAATTATTGATTCTGGCCTCTTCGTCACTTTCATCATCACTCGAACACATCACATAGTCCATATTGCAGATTTCATAATCAGAGAGTTAATAAACACCTCTTGAATTTATCATTCGAAGACAGCACGTGCTTTTAGCACCGATCCGCCATGTCAAAAAACAAGAGACTGTGAACTCTGAGATCGTTGAGCAATACTGACCCATGTAGGAAAGATAAGCTTCATCCCGACACCTGTCACATATGAATAATGACTACCAGAGAAGTTCATCCAACTTCTCTACAGATGGCGCAACAAGGACTAAGGGGTTCTACATTCATAAAATTTCTCGTGGAAGAAAGGGCGCCTGAATAGAATTGTGACATGGGTTTAGTGGGACATGGTGAGCAGTGCACAAAAAATTCAGGTGAGCTCACTCGGGCACGGCAACAAAGATTTAAAAAGCACCAGTGCCACCAAAAGTTTACGCAATCCAACTCTTCTGAGAAAGTTTATATTCTACCTAGTCTAAGCACACAAGCCAGAAATTGAGAGACAAGTTCTGCGGTTTTGGCCCTTAACAGCATATGCATACGACCCCATCTCTCATTTATCATCAGCAGCAGCCTATTTTTTTTATGTCCACTGCAGGATGAAGGCCTCTCCCAGCGACCTCTAATTACACCCGTCTTGCACTACCTGATTGCATCTTGCACCTGCTAATTTTCTAGTTATATCACCCCACCTAATTTTTCTGCCATCCTCGGCAACTGCACTTCCCTTTCCTTGGCACCCACCCTGTAGCTCTAACGGTCCTAACTCTAATGACGCACCAGTTATCAGCCGTATGCACTTACATGGCCTGCCCTGCTCAATCGTTTTCTTAATTTTTACTAGAATACAAGCTATCTCCATTTGCTTTCTGATCAACACCAGTTTCGTCCTGTCTCTTAACGTTATGCCTAACATTTTTTGTTCCATCGCTTCTTGCGTGGTCCTTAACTTGTTCTCGAGTTTCTTTATTAACCTCCAAGTTTCTACCCCATATGCTTCTGCCCCCTTGACATTGGTAGCATACTAAAACAAACATTGATGCAAGCTGTGCTCTCTTGAACCTAACCTGTGATCATGTTCATGGTGGTTGTCTTGCCAGCACCGTTGTGCCCCAGGAGTACTGTAAGCTGGCCGTCGAAAATTTGTAGAGACAGGTTGTCAACAGCCTTCTTGTTGGTGCCTCTGAATTTCTGTGAAGTGATAAAAAAGAACTTGATGAAGCAATAAGGCAAATAGAGATATATCTTAGCTATACTGAAATAGAATATATCAAGTTAAATGATCATGAAAGCAAGATAACTTCGTGAAACAACTGGGCTAGTTGGTTGTAACCTTGACTTGCTGTAAATATACAATCTTTCGCGAACTGAAAATACAAAGTCAGTTGCAAGGTGTTCTATTCTGATGTCAGTGCAAAAGATTGCTTTGGCATTAATGTCTACTAATTTGCACTGCCGGCAATTTACAAAAGTGTAATGATTTGCCCTCAAGACAGCTCAGAAGAGGACAACAAATCTTATGTGAAGTCCACGTGGAAGCCTCATATGAGGATTGTAAATTGGTCTTCTGACAGCACTTGCATAAAAATGCTGATCATATTTAAATTACTCTGTAAGACATAGATTAGCTTATTGAGTTTTGACAGAACTGAAAGCCCCAAATCAACAAACATGTGGGCTATGAGTCAAATCGCAGTTGAGAGCTGCGGTTCGATTTGGCCACCTGGGTTTGCATAACATACACCTGAACTGTAAAATTAAAATTACATTGTGAAGATTAATGTTTTGAAGCTGTACAGAGGGCTATGAGGGATGCCATAGTGGACGGCTCCAGATTAACTTCGGTCACCAACAACAACATAAAAAAAAGAAACTTGAGGATTTTTGATGTGCACCCAAAGCATGGTACACAAGTGCTTTTACACTGTACGTTCATCAGAAAGGGGCCGCCACTGCCAAGAATGGAACCCCCAATTTTCTGCTCATCAGCACAGCGCCATAGATACTGCAGCATGTAGAATGACATTCGAGCGAGCACTAACTAGTTGTATAACTTACTGCATCCTCATGTCTCAGCTGCACTGTTAGTATGCTGCTATGGCTTTCTCTGCCTAATGGTTTTGTGACCTGACCAAGGTTTTGGTGCACGCACTAGCCCTGCTCACCTTGGTCACGTGAGAGAGTGCAATGGTGGTCTGCGCATCTGACGGTGGAGGCTCGAAGACGCCGTCGGCATTGTTGACTTCCTGGTCAGTGATGCCTTCCTGCTCACTGTCGTGTTCCACAGATGAGTACCAATAGGATTTCTAAAAAGCACCGAGTAAACAGTGAGAGACTCTGATTCGACATGCATGTTACACTGCTCTAAGTAACACAAAGATTTTGTGTGTTTAAAAGATTGTTGACTGAATGACTCATCAAATAACTGTATGACAAAGTTAGTGATCGATATTAAAGTTTTTTAGTCTATTGGCACACGTATTGCAGTTTATGTAACGCTGAAACACCAGAAAAATTGATGGCAGCAACAGAGCTAGTAGCGACATCTTGTGGCAGTTTGTTCAACCACAAAGTATCCAAAATAATGTTTTGTTTCATAATATTGTCATTGAAAGAAAATGAAAAATAACTGTACACTCATGACTATATTGCTGCCAATGCCTTTTTCACCAGTGCCTATTTTGTGACATGGCAATATCATTTATATATATTTGTGACATGACAATATTAGCTGGAAATCTTTTAGTTTTACTTCATTACATTCAATAATAAATATATGTATGTTCAATGTAGTGATGTTCAATGGTAAAATTAAATTATGGGCTTTTACGTGCCAAAACCACTTTCTGATTATGAGGCACGCCGTAATGGAGGACTCCGGAAATTTCGACCACCTGGGGTTCTTTAACGTGCACCTAAATCTAAGTACATGGGTGTTTTCGCATTCCGTCCCCATCAAAATGTGGCCACCATGGCTGGAATTCAATCCCGCGACCTCTTGCTCAGCAGCCCAACACCATAGCCACTGAGCAACCACGGCAGGTGATGCTCAATGGTAATAGTTTTGTGCACTGCGCCTGAACTTGATGTCACTAGATGGCGCTAGCACTGTTGTGGTTCACATCTGTATTGGTATTTCAAAGCCAGTAATACATACAAAGAAAGGCTTTTCTTATTGATAAGAATTGTTGATGAGAATACTGATAAGAACTAGTTGGTTCATTTTTAAGGTAAGCTGAAACAAGTCAACTAAATAGTAAAGGTACGGCTAGCCATCAGCGTTTGCTATGATGAACATGTTTGCTTTTTCATCCTTGTTTAGTTGCACTCTTTCTAATAACTGATCAATTCATTGGATGATACTCAAACAGAAACTGCAATATGCGTGAGTCATCAACAGGACAACACACATACACACACATATACAAGAAGGTATTTAGTACATACACAGGATGTTGGTGCATATGTACATGAATCTACTGCTCATTCAACTTTTTTGCACATTAGTTGAAAAGTTGGTGACATTAGCACTGTGGAAGAGCAACAACACTGCCGTACTGTTCCCTTTTACCAGTATTAATAAGTGTAAGCAAGAATAAAGTGCTAGGCCTGGTGCCCAAATTTATTCTTTCCACAGCAAACTGAACAACAGGAGAGGATATACAATTCTCGTATCTACATCTGCTTAAAGCCAAGAGATACTCATGCTCTGGAAATAAATAAATAAATATATATATATATATATACATAGCCTGTCACAGGCAATGGTGAAACACTTACTTCAGGTTGGCTGGAAATACCTGTGCTAACAAAAGAATGTGAGGAAATCAAAAACTTAGTGCACAACACAATTTAGAAAGCTTTGCATTTAAACTGAAGAAGTTGGCACAGAATGCTAAACTTCAGGTAAGTGATTACTGACAACTAGTATAGTATTGTATTGCAAGCCATTAGAATCACCCGACAGTAAATCTTCATAATAGCAGTTTTGAGTGAGAAAGGGAAGGAATATTGGAATATAAAGAGGAAGCAAAAGACAAATTTTGCTGAGAGTTGCAACACGTGCGCTTGAGATCTCCAACTTGGCGGGTTAAAGAGTCTTGTTAGAAGTACACAATGCACAGCCAATATTAGCAAAAGTATTCTTAAAATAGAAATGTGGTAGTCATTGCATCAACGATCTGTCCATCAACCTTCATAATAGAGAAAAAGCTTTTCTTGATGCACACTATCTGACAACTACATAGTGATAACCTCGTTTTGTGCAAGCGCTCTGTCGGTCGTTGACTGTACACTGGCAACTCCTCCAGTCGACTAGATGACGTGAAAGACAATTCGTTACAATTCCACTCAGTTACTCAAGCCAGCATAAGCACGAATTTCATTCCCTTGCAATAAAATTACGACTAATTTTCCGTGATAAAAGTACAAATTTCCTGAGTTTTCCCTAAGTATTTCCAAGCTATTCGAAATCCCTAAGCATTCCAGTTTGGTAAACATCCTGGCATAAAACCGAGGTAGCCCTGCCCCCCCCCCCCCCCCCAATCAGGTCAAACCTGATACCCCTCACATAATACTCCTACATGGAGCCTGGGGGGTATTTCTAAACAAATGAAAACAAACAATACTATAAATTTGCACCCTTTTCAGTACGTATATCCAGGTAGCATCCACAAAACCACCCAATCATGTATGTGAAATAGATCTCTCTGCTGCATTGAAACCACAGCAACAAACATACATGTGTGTGTGTGTGTGTGCGTGTGTGTGTTTGTGTGTGTGTGTGTGTTTGTTTGTGTGTGTACAGTCAAAATCCCATTTTTCGGACTCCCTAGGGACCACGAAGTCGTCCGAAAAATCAGGTAGTCAGAAAAAATGAAGGCATGCCTCTGACTGCCCTCAAGGCCTCAAACTGTCAGAACCATGTCCGAAGTAGCTGTAAGGGCCTATCAGCACATCTAGGCATCTAGGTGCTCGTATTGTGACAGAAGACGGCAGGTGGGAGTGTGTAGAAGTGATTTATAATATTTGATTAATAAAGACACGTTTCATTTGTATAATACATTTTATGACCCGTAACAGTGGCCCCTTCGCACTCTTGGGATGGTTCGCCGCAATACAGTGAAATCTCGTTGATACGATTCGGCTAAATACGTTTTTCGGCATAATACGTTTTTTTTTTCGTTCCCGGCCGATGCCCTATGGAGGTAAATGCATTTTTGTACAGCTAATACGATCGTATTTCCACGTCGGTTTGGATAATACGATCCCGGAAACGTCTTCTGTATGATGATAACATCAGAGCCAGTCCTTTGAAGCGGGTGGGCAGAGCTACTGAAATTAACATCGAGCGAAACGACAGGCACGGCGGACTAAAGACGCGGCGACGCGCGCTTTGTATGCTCGAGGCTTGGCCTGGCTCGTCTCGGCTAGAGTCCGGCCGTGCTTCTGCACAGCGCCTGCAGCAGTGTGGCGGCCTCTGGGAGCAATTTTCGCAAGCTCGCACACCAAACGCACCGAAGGTTTTTAGCGCCATCTATCCTGAGACATAGTACTCACGGTAAAATCACGTGACCAAGAAGCAGTGATTGGCGCATGCATTGACGATGCTGTAGGCTTTGCTGGCTTTGTGCTTGCCATTTCTCGTTGCCATTTTGGTGTTTCGAGCGTTCAGCTTGCACTTCACCCTTATCGTTTCTTCTGTTTTGGTGCCGCGTTTCACCCGTGCGCTTCACCATGTCTAGAAAGCGTAAAGCGTTATCGCTGAAAGAAAAACTCGACGTCCTAGCAAAAGTCGACGAAAATCCGCAGAAGAAACGTATCGACCTGGCACGCGAACTTTGTTTGCCTGTCTCCACGCTGAACACGATCGTCGGCAAGCGAGAAGAAATTCAGAAGAACATTCAAGTCTTCGGCGCCGGCGTGAAGCAAACAAGGGGCGCCCAGCATGGCAAGATGGAAGAGGTTCTTCTGGCATGGTTCAGGGAAGTAAGGGCGGCGGGCGTGAACGTGGATGGGACAGTTGTTCGCGAGAGAGCTGATGAGATAGCACTCTCGTTGGGCATCGAAGATTTTAAAGCTTCGGGCGGGTGGCTCCATCGTTTTAAAACACGGCATGGCCTGTCGTATAAAACCGTTTCCGGCGAAGGGAAGTCTGCCGACCAAGAACAGGTCTCCAACTGGCTTTCGACTCTGCCGGCGGTGATTGCTCAGTACCAGCCAAGGGACGTGTTCAACGCAGATGAAGCTGGGTTGTTCATCAATCTTCAGCCCGAGAAAAGTCTCAGCATAAAAGGTGAGACGTGTCAAGGCGGAAAAAAAAGCAAAGAAAGAGTCACCGTATTGTTGTGCTGCAACGCTGATGGAACCGAGAAGCTCAAGCCTACTGTCATTGGCAAATACTGGAAGCCACGCTGCTTTTCGCGTAACCCACGCCTTCCTGTCATTTATAAGCGAATAAGAAGGCATGGATGACCGGAGCCCTTTTCACAGAGTTCCTCACATTTCTGGATGCCCGGATGCGTGCCGCGAACCGTAGAATTCTTCTGGTTCTCGACAATTGTGCCGCGCACCCTGTCGATACTTCGTGGCTGCAAAACGTAAAAGTAATTTTCCTGCCGCCCAACTGCACCAGCCACTTGCAGCCCCTAGATGCAGGAATCATTAGAAACGTGAAATTTCACTTTAGGAGCTTGTTGATCAGACGCTTTTTGGCCAAGATTGACCGGAAAGATGCCAGCTTGAAGGTGGATCTTCTTGATGCCATCCATTTTCTGGTGATGTCATGGGATCGCGTCAAACCTGACACCATCGCCAACTGCTTCAAGAAGTGTGGCTTTTTTTGTGCACCTGGCGATACTGAGGAAAATGGAGATGACGGCGCAGAGATTGACATCCCGGACTGGGGTGACCTCAATGCCGACGCGTCTCCGGAAGAGTTTGTATCGGCGGACGACCAACTGGCGACATGTGAATTGCGCACCGTCCAAGACATCATTGCAGATGTTACCGCTGAAAAGGAGAGCGACGACGATGACAACCAAGACGCCGGAGATTGCAGCAGCGATCGTCGGCCATTAAATACTGACGGTGCTCTCGAAGCTTTGGACGGGCTTCGTGGCTTTGTCGCGTCTGCGGAGCTCAGCGAGGAAACTGCTACTCGTTTTTACGAGTTCCAGAAAAGCTTGCTGCAGGACCTCGAAAAGCAAAAAGTGCAGCGCAAAGTGACGGATTATTTTAAAGTGCTTTAATAAAAGCAAGTTCTGTGCCAAGTATGTATTATTCGCGATCTTTTGGAGTCCGTTTTGGATAATACGATTTTTGGATAATACGTTTTTATTTTCGGTGCCCGTGAGAATCGTATCAACGAGATTCCACTGTACATTGCTTATATACTTGAACGCGTAATACCGCTGTATTGAGACGAAGCTTACTTTCTGAAACTGGTATTACGCAATCTTTTAGACCCTGCCGTGATTGCTGTGCTTTGACGCCATCAGCGAGCATAACGAAGGCAAAGTCAGCGCCATTGCCGACAGCGGCAAATCCTTTAAATGAAAACCACGGCACCGAACAGCAGGAAGCTTCATAGTGAACGTCAAAGCAGCTAGGCCTAACAATACCAGAAAATGACTGCTACGGCTCCCTGCAGATCAGCAAGTGAAAGCGCTGGTTCGTGGCTGCGAAATAAGCGAAATGGCGACAATGGCGGCTTCCATTACTGCTGTTTCAGACCTGCTATCACTACAAAAAGTCTGAAAAGTCGGACGGCGAATGGTTTCAGTGTTCGTAATTTCAGAGGTACATATAATTGGCTCTATGGCATACGTGGCGGAGACGCAACGGCGTCCTAATTATCAATTTATCAGGCATGTCTGAAAAATCGGTCATTGACAGTACCAAGAACACTCAAAATCAGTTCAGTGGAAGCCAACAAGGTGAAAAAATAAGAGAAAAATTTGTCATCGACCCAAAGCTTTCTTTCTGAGAAGCCCACAGGGGTTTTCTCTGTAGCTTTGGCATCTGTCGGGTGGATAAAAATTTACCGTGTCATATACCACGAGCATATTATCACGTGAACATGAGAGGAAGAACTATAACTGAAAAAGTAAAAGGATTGTAAAGGGTAGGCCTAAGGAAAATGTACACACTCGTAATGCAGCAATGAAATTCAGCTGTGCTTTTCACTAACAGCTTTGCCAGGCCAACTCAACCCTAATGTCTCCGTGTGTGTGATAAGCTTCAGGAACAAGTCAAATGAAGAGTTTTGATATCGCTTGAAAATCACATTTGTGGTGTTAAGCACATTTTGTTTAAAACGTAGCTGCTGTGCCTAGTGTACATTGCAGCTTTGATAAATTAGCGTTTTTGGGAATACACAGTGGGGTGCTCCTTGAGAAAATTTGTAAGCCCCAATTTGATATGAGTTATCTGCACAGCACATGAGACGAAAACAATAGATACCTTCAACAAGCGTGACAAACCTAAAACTGCTATTAAACAACTCCGACTCACTGGTCATGCCAGAATATTTTTTATAAGACCCTTTATGTAGTTTTACATTCCACAGTTACACTGCAGATTAGTATGTGGAAGGCTGTAGCAGAAGCCTAAAGATAATTTTGACCACTTGGTTTTCACCACGTGGGTTTCACCACTTGAGCCTTTAGGCACCAAGTGTATGTAAGTATCCTTGCATTCTACCTGCACAAGAGTGCATAACAAGGCTTGTCGCTGGGCTGGTTGGCTCATGGTATTAGTAAAATTAAGAGAGTGCAATAAAGGACACAGACAAGGCTAAACACCAGCTTGTGATGCTTTTAATTTTAATGTGTCAGGTTTCAGCTGACATCCACGGCCTCATATTCAACAGTGCAATGCCTGCCACAGCTTCACAGTGCTTTGAGGGAGTGATTTGCTGATTTGGTTTAACATCTGAAATGCCCATAGGAGTAATGAGAGATGCTGTAACACAGGGCTTTGGGTTAATCCTAACCACCTGGTGTACTTTAACCTGCACCCAAAAATTGGCATGCAAGTGCTTTTTTTTTTCATTCCTTTCCCATCAAATTTCAATGAATACATTGGGAAATTAAACCCACGACCTTGCACTCTATAGCCAGTCAATGGCTATAGCACACCATAGGCAACAGACCACTGCAGCGGGTAAGACTCACACAACATACTATCATGCCAGAATTACATTCGAATCAGAGGGAAGGAGAACACCTCTAAGGACATGTACTCCCAACGAAAGCCGATGACAAATGCACTCTCACTCCAAAACTAAGCATCTGTGGATGAATGACACCAACATCGCACAGTCGTACCTTGTTATAGCAAACGTGGATATACGGAATTTATAAAGTACCCAAACACTCTCTGATATTTCACAACATCCACAGGCATTTTTAAAGCTCTCTATAATTTAAGGGGACGCATAACATACATATATGCCAAACTCTCCAGAAACGAATACATTTGCTCTAGACACACAAGGCAGGTTTCTTCGCAGCACACTGGGAGTCGACAGGGGCATGATAGGTGCAAGCCACTCACTCGTGCGAGCATTCATAAAATTTTCGTGTCCAATGCACCAAGAGTGCCACTCTCAGCATAGCAGTGCCAGCACATGGCCTCTGAGATTGGATGGTGTGCACAGGAGCTGAAAATGTTGGAGGACACACCCACATGCACTTTCCAATATCACAGGTCCTGTCTGGAGCTCTACTAGCATTGTTACTTCTGTGTAGCGAGGTGGGTGTAGTTGTGCATTGTTGAGCATTCAGCATAGTGGAATACCCTAAGAAGCAAAGAATTATAGGTCGGTTCGATTCGCAAGCACCACCTGAATACACTATACTAATACACTGAATACTGAATACACTATACTAATGGGCGACTTTAATGCCAAGGTAGGCAAGAAGCAGGCTGGAGACAAGGCAGTGGGGGAATATGGCATAAGCACTAGGAATAGCAGGGGAGAGTTATTAGTAGGGCTTGCGGAACAGAATAATATGAGGATAATGAATACCTTCTTCCACAAGCGTGATAGCCGAAAGTGGACGTGGAGGAGCCCGAACGGCGAGACTAGAAATGAAATAGACTTCATACTCTGCGCTAACCCCGGCATCATACAAGATGTGGACGTGCTCGACAAGGTGCGCTGCAGTGACCACAGGATGGTAAGAACTCAAATTAGCCTAGACCTGAGGAGGGAACGGAAGAAACTGGTACATAAGAAGCCAATCATTGAGTTAGCGGTAAGAGGGAAAATAGAGGAATTCCAGATCAAGCTACAGAACAGGTATTCGGCTTTAACTCAGGAAGAGGACCTTAGTGTTGAAGCAATGAACAACAATCTTGTGGCCATCATTAAGGAGTGTGCAATGGAAGTCGGTGGTAACTCCGTTACGCAGGATACCAGCAAACTATCACAGGAGACGAAAGATCTGATCAAGAAACGCCAATGTATGAAAGCCTCTAACCCTACAGCTAGAATAGAACTGGCAGAACTTTCGAAGTTAATCAACAAGCATAAGACAGCTGACATAAGGAAGTATAATATGGATAGAATTGAACATGCTCTCAGGAACGGAGGAAGCCTAAAAACAGTGAAGAAGAAACTAGGAATTCGCAAGAATCAGATGTATGCGTTAAGAGACAAAGCCGGCAATATCATTACTAATATGGATGAGATAGTTGAAGTGGCTGAGGAGTTCTATAGAGATTTATACAGTACCAGTGGCACCCACGACAATAATAGAAGAGAAAATAGTCTAGAGGAATTCGAAATCCCAAAGGTAACGCTGGAAGAAGTAAAGAAAGCCTTGGGAGATATGCAAAGGGGGAAGGCAGCTGGGGAGGATCAGGTAACCGCAGATTTGTTGAAGGATGGTGGACAGATTGTTCTAGAGAAACTGGCCACCCTGTATACGCAATGCCTCATGACCTCGAGCGTACCGGAATCTTAGAAGAACGCTAACGTAATCCTAATCCATAAGAAAGGGGACGCCAAAGACTTGAAAAATTATGGACCGATCAGCTTACTGTCCGTTGCCTACAAACTATTTACTAAGGTAATCGCAAATAGACTCAGGAACACCTTAGACTTCTGTCAAGCAAAGGACCAGGCAGGATTCTGTAAAGGCTACTCAACAATAGATCATATTCACACTAACAATCAGGTGATAGAGAAATGTGCGGAATATAACCAACCCTTATATATAGCTTTCATTCATTACGAGAAAGCGTTTGATTCTGTCGAAATCTCAGCAGTCATGGAGGCATTACGGAATCAGGGTGTAGATGAGCCGTATGTAAAAATACTGAAAGATATCTATAGCGCCTCCACAAGCACCGTAGTCCTCCATAAAGCAAGCAACAAAATCCCAATCAAGAAAGGCGTCAGGCAGGGAGATACGATTTCTCCAATGCTATTCACAGCGTGTTTACAGGAGGTATTCAGAGACCTGGATTGGGAAGAATTGGGGATAAAAATTAATGGAGAATACCTTAGTAACTTGCGATTCGCTGATGATATCGCCTTGCTTAGTAACTATGGGGACCAAATGCAATGCATGCTCACTGACCTGGAGAGGCAAAGCAGAAGAGTGGGTCTAAAAATTAATCTGCAGAAAACTAAAGTAATGTTTAACAGTCTCGGAAGAGAGCAGCAATTTCCAATAGGCAGCGAGGCACTGGAAGTCGTAAGGGAATACATCTACTTAGGGCAGGTAGTGACGGCGGATCCGGATCATGAGACGGAATTAATCAGAAGAATAAGAATGGGCTGGGGTGCATTTGGCAGGCATTCTCAGATCATGAACAGCAGGTTGCCATTATCTCTCAAGAGCAAAGTATATAATAGCTGTGTCTTACCAGTACTCACCTACGGGGCAGAAACCTGGAGGCTTACGAAAAGGGTTCTACTCAAATTGAGGACGACGCAACGAGCTATGGAAAGAAGAATGATAGTAGTAACGTTAAGGGATAAGAAAAGAGCAGATTGGGTGAGGGAACAAACGCGAGTTAATGACATCTTAGTTGAAATCAAGAAAAAGAAATGGGCATGGGCAGGACATGTAATGAGGAGGGAAGATAACCGATGGTCGTTAAGGGTTATGGACTGGATCCCAAGGGAAGGGAAGCGTAGCAGGGGGCGGCAGAAAGTTAGGTGGGCGGATGAGATTAAGAAGTTTGCAGGGATGGCATGGCCACAATTAGTACATGACCGGGGTTGTTGGAGAAGTATGGGAGAGGCCTTTGCCCTGCAGTGGGCGTAACCAGGCTGATGATGATGATGATGACCTGAATCAGTTCACGACGTGTTTCACCCGGCCATATGTCTCAGTGCTTTAGCAATGGCACCCTCTGAACATTGACTTCAAAAGGTGCAGGAAAGGCACAGGGCTCGTCCACGATTTTGCTGCACCCTCTCTACTGTCGGTGTTGACGTGGTGCAGAAATGGAGGTGCGCAGCAGACGATGCAGCATACAGGTGCAAGTGCCGTTAATACCCCGGTTCTGCATGTTGTGTCGTGTTTACGCAAGCGCAGGGAGTATTTATGTTTTAGAAGCCAATCGTACGTGCAGTTCGAGACCCTCAAACTAATGCACACCGTACATATTAGTCAAACAAAAATAATACTTGCACCACGTCTGCCCCATGGCATACGTTTCGAGTGTCGCACTGTGCCTGCACTGCAGAAATCGAGCTGCATAATTTCTGGACTTCTCATACACCACCATGAACTAGTTCCGAGTGATGCAGGTGAATCGAACGGACGTTCTAACATACACAGCTAAGTCGCACTAGCTTTAACTAATTTTCCTGTGAAATATTACATAACAAATTTTGGCTATGCAAAACTACATAAAAATATCGCACTGCTTATAATATAACGATGTTTGATTGTACACCACTGTGAATGTGGAAAAGAGAATGTGCCTTCTGGTTCTCCTTGTTGTGCTCATATTTTATTCTGGCATGATCTGGCATGACGGTGCAAGCAAATTACCATGACTGCGATGAACAGTGCACTTTGCATACTCTCTTTCTTTTGGCCACCAACTGCATCACATGCTGTTGATGCCTATCGTGAAGCAGAACCCATGCTTCGGCTGCCAAGGCAGACCATTCAAAGTGCGAAGCACCTCAAACCACTCCACTTTTTCCTACCACCTGCATCACATGCTGTTGATGCCTATCTTGAAGCCCATGCTTCGGCTGCCAAGGCAGACCATTCAATGTGTCAAGCACCTCAAACCACTCCATGTCTAGGAGTGAACAGCTTACCGGCTTATCTTTCTAATCATGCTGCACACCACCCGCACCATAAGCTGATAACATCCATCTTAAAAGGCCAACTGCAGCAAAATTTCTCTTTGGTTAAATTGGTTACATATGAGTAGTATAGATACACCACTGAAGCAGTCTTGGCGAAGCTGCAGGGCACGTAACTGGATAATTTTTTTATCAATGGCTTTTTAATAGCAGCTAAGCCGGCGGCAGAAGCAAGGTGGTTGTTAGCAGATGTGCTGCGAATCCCAGCACATTGCCTCCAAGAAATTGAGCCTGCTGCGGAGGTCACCTGATCTTGGAGGTCTGGCCTAGGAATCA
Source organism: Dermacentor albipictus (assembly GCF_038994185.2). NCBI lineage: Eukaryota > Metazoa > Arthropoda > Arachnida > Ixodida > Ixodidae > Dermacentor > Dermacentor albipictus. The sequence continues at coordinate 47,527,668 of NC_091830.1, forward strand.
CGCTTGTTAATAACATTCCAGGCTCTAAAGCATTTTCATTTTTGATAGCTTTTCATGATGCATTTCATGAGCATCAAATCTTGCTTGGAGGCACCTCAATCGCTACACTGTCAGACACTAGGCTGCTTAAATGGTCCAAATACTTGCTGCAGCTGGCCTCCAAAGTGCAACCCACGTGCTTTCCGTGCTGAGGCCGATGTGCACACACGTGCGAAGTGCATCAAACCGCCCCTGGGTCTATGTACAAACGGCTTACCGGCTTACCTTCCTAATCTTAGGCTTAAGCCGGTTCCATACAAGTTGGTAAACGCGCCGGTACCACCACTTTGACTTGTAGAAAACTGAACTCCGGTGGTAACACTTGCGGTGAGTTATCCTGCTGGCGACACCGACAATCTGTCACCGCGGGACAGAATCGCGCAGACAACAGGAAAAATTTGAGCGACGGTTTTAAACAGGACCCTACTTTTACAGTTGACGTCCTTTAATTCGATCTTGACAGGACTAACAAAACTGATCGAATTATTTGGTGGGCCGCATTAAAAATAAAAAAGAGCATAAGAATGTTAAAACCTACCGCTGCGTCATTTAGTTGTATTTTCGTGATTTCGACGCGCCACTGAATCAAATGCACTCCCACATTTTATGACTTCATAGTACGAACAATGTGCACCCAAATTCTTGGCACATCGGATGTTTGAACACATTAAAGTGTAGCATGACTCTGATTATGACAATCGCATACTATAAGCTGAAACCTGTAGCATTCATCTTGACAAAGTGGAATTTTATTTACATTTATTCTATATCATCTCTAATCTTAAAAGGTTTTTATTGTTGCAGACAGACTGCAACATGTCGTCCTCCATGCTGTCCACTGTGTTTGATATTCTGGATTTGTTGTACGACTCCGCAACAACTGCGAACAGGATGGTGGCCCTACGCCTACACTAACCACTTTGCTAATTTATTCCGTGATACATGCAAGTCTCCGAAGTGGTGAAAACATGCGATACAACACTGCTGCTACTACTTATCATGTAAGGTAACTTACCATATGAATGATTATATTAGTAATTAAATCCTAAAAGCAGCGAGTCGCTGTTGCCATGCCACGCAAGAACTAGTTCGGCCGTGATGTTGTGTTGCAATGGCAATGACGCTGGCTCCAGCAACAGGCTATTGCTAAACATCACGAATGCAGTTTCAGTTTCGTATATGACTGTATGATGTAGTAAATTTACAGACCACGCGGAAAAAATGCATGCATTACAATCAGCTGAAACAGTAATAATTCATTGTGAGCAGCTGGTCTCACTCTGGAATCTCCCAAAGGCAAACATGAGTTTTCTAGAAAGGGATGACGCGTAATTGACGTATTAATTGGCCGTAAGCAGTGCTGAGACAGATGCTGCTACTATTGGAGTTACAATTATAGTTACAACTGTAAAATCTCGATGACACTAATCTCTCAGGATGACAAAAAAAATTCTAATTACCCCAAATTCGTAAACCTAAAAATTAAAGAAAGTCTGGAAATTAATGGACTTGCGGCAATGAAATGACCAATGTGATCAAAATTTTCAATTCTTTATGAATTTCTTTTTCATATCCTAAGACCTTCTTTCATTTAATGGCAAACTATTTGGAAGAAATACGCAGCAAAATTTGTGAAAATTGCACTTTTTTCGTGTGTTGTCTTCCGAGATTGGGAAGAAAAATATACGCAGAAGTTCTTGGATTTGTCCAAGTATGCGAAGGCATTGTGCTCATCTTCACGCAGCTCGGTGTCATTGCCAATCTTATGAAACTTGATCTGACCAGTCCAAATGACAGTGTTGCAGCGACAGGAACTGGTGTTGATGGCAGTGCAAGGTGAATTGATAATGCAAGCAAACTACTGCAGGTGGCAGCACCAGGCGCACTGATGACGTTCTTATCATTATAACCGTCATTGCTCTTTAGCGCCTTATCTATCTGCATCAAACCATCATGAACCACAATCAACCGCACTCCGGCTGCGGTTGCGTCTGGCGCGGCCATGAGTACCGCATCTTGAAAGTGATCTGTGATGGCAACTGAGAGCACCAACTGCTGACAGCCTCGTGCGCTCTGTGTTCTCACTGCTGAGTTCACATTGAAGTGAGAAGCAGCATGAAGGTGAATTCGCACGTGGCTGCGGGTGCCATCTTGACAGCGATTGTCTTACGGGGCAGATGGATAGTTTTCTCGTTGGGTAAGCACAAAAATGCTCACACACTTAAAATCAGGTTTTGAGAGGTGCTATCACACCACTGATCGCGCGAGCGCTGCTTTTCGTTGACGCAACCCAACCTTCTTGATATTGCCAAAAGAACGAGAAATCGACAATTCAGATCTGCAGAGGTCTATTTCTTGGTGCAGAAATAAAAGCAACAAAAAAGAGCACAGAAAGGGAAAACTAGCGTCACAATTCATTATCGCAGTCATTTAGCGCGCAGGGAGTGCTCCTATTGGCCGACGCTTTAAAAACTCGTAAAACCTTATGAAAACAAAAATGTGTTGGGACTACAGAAAGCAGGCAGCGGTTTATGTTGTCTAAGGCACAGTAAAACCTTGGTAATTCCGATTTCATGGACTGGAACAAAATGTTCGAATGAACCAAATGTTGAATAATCTAATACACAATTGCAGCCTTTCCACTGACTTTGCATCAAATCAATGGGGATTGCGAATTTCTTCAGTAAATAAAGGCAGGTTGATGTAGTAAGCATTCGTCTGTTGTTTTTAAACAAACACTAGACAAGTGCTTACTAGATTAACCCAACCTTATCTACTGAATAACTCCACAAACCCTGTTTCTACTTGACAAAATGTCAGCACAGCAGCTGCAATTATCATCCCCTTGCAACTGATAAGCGCTCGCAGCAACGAGTGCCTTGCAGCTTCTTTCACAGTGTGGCTGTAGTGTGAGACCGATGTCTTCACCTGAGCAAACGTGCTTTTCACTACTCCGTGCCAATATACTGATTATTTTTTTTGACAATGAGCTGGTCATCAACAGATCATCCGTTGCGACGTAGCCGCCGGGTTTGATGCCAGTGCACAGGCTACAGTGGAATCGTTCTTCATCCTCAATGGCTTTTGCCAAGTTGGCGAAATCGCAGGTGCCTTGCATTGAATCGAAACAAAATTACTGCTCCTTGCAATTGTAGAGGATGAACCCAAGTTCACAATCGACGCTATCGCAGTATGGCAAACGACACAGTTCTGAAAGCATGTGGCCAATGCGGTATCATGTGCGCCATAAGTGCAACGCAAAGGCGTGAAGCGTACCTGCATTGTTCCTGTCATTTCCATACGGTTCCTGCTACTGACTATGACAATGCGGACTAGGCAGCTTTGTTTTGACTGGACACTAGCACTGTTTTCGCTCTTTTACATAGTTACACCACTCCACACTCTGTGAGCTCCAAAGGCTGCTCAAATTAACTGGTGCATGGGCAAATTCATCTGTGTTAACGAGTTTGATGCCATTAAATAATGCATAAAACTTGCCGGGGCCTGAGGGACAGCCCAAGTTATCTGATTTTCCTAATGAGTGACTGCTTAATTAATGAGATTTCATTATAGTACTTTTCCTAATTAAACATTCAAAAAGAAATTGAGACATTGAAGTGATCAACAGTGGTTCTACAAGTATTACACCAACACCAACCTGGACCCAATGTCATAATGTTGGTTCTGGGTAGAGGGTTCCCCTCAAGGCTCATAGTGGCTTTTGCAGAAAAAAATTCAAGTGCTTTCCAGGGCTTTCAAGGTACTGACAAAGCATTTTGCAGTATTAAAGCACTATAATACCTCCTAATTTGATAACAAAAGCTGTCTTAAATAACCAGCCATTTCCTTTTTTTGCATATACAATAAAAATTTCACGGAGCATAAAAAGAAGGTACTTAGCAAGTTTTTCTGGCCCAAATCGTCTCAAGCTGCCACAAACAAAGTGGTTTTCTACTGCAAATACTGTAATCAAATTGCATCGACTTCAACTTTAACTTGCACAGACCCCGTGGTTAGACACACAAATAAAATCCACTGAGCTCAGCTGAAAGCAAAATTCAGGGATTTTTATGCATGCCATGAAATTTAAGGACTGTTTTCAAAGTCTTGAAAACAACAATTTCACGTTCAAGGGTTCCTAAGAGAGTTTACAAGAATAACTATGAACCACTGTCGATCACTTCTAAGCAATAACATAAACAAAAACACTTCGTATTTTAATCTTTAGCTCACTCTCGGTCTTCTGCTTAAAATTTCTGCATCTCTTTTGTTCAATAACTCCTGAGCGCATAAAAAGCCCAAGCGCTTTCGCAACCATGAGATGTCAATGAGCAGGCAATCAAACGAAAAACACACAGCAACTTATCTAAGATTGGATACAAAAGAAAATGTGTTCTCGCATACCTGGAGAAAGAAGAGCGGGTGCTTTGGAATGCCGTACTGGAAGGGCCAGACGTTGTCGAGGTACCACAACAGGAGTGCATAGATGAACACCGACGCAAGCATGATGAGCACAATTTGGCCGAGTGTCACATTGTCTGCGGGCACTGCCTCAGTTCCCAGGTTACTCCATTTGGCACCAATCCCTGATGGTGCACAATTTTGGGCAAAAAGACGACATGAACCACAGTAGAAGATGAAAAAAGGCAGCCAATATTAGGGCTAGTTCGTCATTTACAAAAGCAAATAAGAGCTCATAAATGAGGCACATGAAAAGACATACAAAGGTATCTTAAGCACTTTGTACATCTCCCCTCAATACGTGCCTTGTTTTACACCAGGGAATTGAGGGCTAAATATTGATTAATAGACATATGTACTCAAGAAAAGCTTAGAAATTAATTGTTCTTCTGAATTAAAATGTGTAACCAATTATGGATGGTAGTAAGGTTGGCAATGAGCTTTATGTTCTCATTAAAGAAAAGGGAAACGCTCCCATCAACTGAACTACTCAACCACCCACATCCCAGATATTCTATGGCAGTACAGAATTAATTAGAAATTCACATGGCTGGTGGTGCCAGATTTTGCCTCGAGGCAGTATTGTAAGAATCTCTATCGAGGCCAGCCCTTCTCTGAACCTCACCTTGACCCTCTAGAAAAGAGATCAGGCGGAAAGCCCAGTACAGGCCACTGTTGGGCAGCAGGGAAGTGGACAGCTTGGCATTACGGCTGACGCTCATGTAGCGATCCGTGCCGAGCGGGTCCAAGATGGACGTGGGTAGGCTGTAGCTGATGACCCAGCCCACCGTAGAGAAGATGACGCCGACCACAGCTATGGGGCAAAGAAGAAGAAAGAAGGAACATTGAGTGCAAAGTTACAGAACATGAGGACTACGAAACTATGTCATGCTGAGCACCTCCTAAAGCGACAATTAAACAAAGGCTGGAAAAAGTCATGGGAACTGAGGGACTGCAGTTCTAGCTTGTAAAAGCCTTTTGAAGTCAAGGAAAAGTATAGGGAAAAATTAACGGTGTTTCTTGAGTGAAATGGAAAAATAATACAGAAAAGGGAAAGTGGAAGGCAACAACTTCCTGCCAGTGGAATCCAAACCCCCAGCCTCCGCATTACCATGTGATGCTACACCAATGGAGCTATGACAGCAGTTGTCCCCTCTCCAATTCTGTTCATATTTGTGTACGTATACAAAACACAGCCCTGGGAGTGCTAGCCATAGGAGACAGCCACAGCAGTAGCTCAACTACTAGAGAACTGCATGTGTCATGCAAAGGTTGTGGGTTTGGTTCCTACTGGCAGCAAGTTTTTTTTAAACTTTTCTTTATACTTTGTAGATTAAAAAAAGACAGATTCAATTTCTCCGACGCTTTCCCTGGCATCAGTTCATTTGCTTCTGGGTGTTGTTGCTAACATTTATGCAGGATGTGCAAAGTGGGACCCAAGATGCAAATGCCACAGCGAGCAGCCTTTGCAGCTACTGTATTTACTCGATTGTAATGCACATTTTTTTTCACGATTTGCACTGCTTGAAGTGGAGCCTTGCGTCATATCCGAATAACAGTAGCACTGACCAATTTAAAACAAATATTCTAAATCACATGGTTGTTTGCACTACATTGGCAACCTCTACATTTATGTCTCAGTCCAACTCATAGGCAAGTCGGTTAAAGTAAAATCGTGTTCTTCAAATCGATGCTTTTCGTTGCGCTTGCGACTGGTGTTACAGTTACGGTTCTGCATTACCATGTGCCCTCTTATAATTTGACTCCATTCATTCATGACCTAATGGCAACACAGCAGATCCAGCATTGTGCCCGCTTCGAGAGATGGACCATTTCGGTGGCTGAGCAGCTGGAAACTCCATGGCAGCTTGGCTACTTGATGCCAATGTGTCTACAATCCACGTATGGCAGGGCCAGCAGGAGGTCCTTTCAATGTGAGACTGATTTGAAGGGCTCTGTGGAATTCGACATGACCTATTACAGCCTCCCGAATGAAATGGTGTGTGGTCTTTTAAGAAGCGCTCTATCTCATATGAGCTTGGCGGTGCAGAAGCTGACTTGGTTCTTGAGCGATCGGTTTCAGATAGTTTCGCTTTTGCGGGACTTGGACTGTCTTGGCACCGAACCCTCCGAAGTACATGGCTGACAATGCTCTTGGCACTATGCAAAGGTAGCGAGCTTGGCCCAGTGCCGGGAACACTGTCGGGGATGTGTTCAATCCCAAATCATGCAAAATTTTGCGAAGTTGAAACTGTTTGAATACTGCCCAAAGAAAGCTCTGCCTCCTCCTCAGGTGACAATGAGTGAAGAGAACTTGTCCCCAAATTGCGATTCTTTGAATAAAGGTATCACTCATTTTTCCGCTTAATTTCACGTTACATTCGTGGTTTTATTCTTTTATTTCATGCGACTTGGAAGTCACTACTCGCACTACAATTACGGTTGCATTTCGTTCGAGTAGATAACGCATGTGTTACGGTGGCTTCGTGGCTTAAGCGTTCTGCTGTTGATCACGAGGTCCTGGGCCAGATTCTAGGTCGCCACTGCCAAATTCCGACTCGGCCAGAGCACAAAAATGCCCAAGCAATGAGATTTTGGCAGGCGTAAAAGAATACCAGGTGGCAGCACACTTGACGTCAAACATTTAGTAAAGCAGCATACAGGGCTAGTTAGTGCACGTTCACAGTAGGCCACACAATCCCCCTTCATTCGTTTTGTTCCCTGCCAAAAACATAGCGTAAGTATAACTGTGGATGCAAAAGGTGTCCAATGAAGTCTCACCGCTGTTAAAGATAACGGTGAACAGGAGCAAGAACAGGATAGCCGACGTTGCATAAATGAGGCAGATGAACAGGAGAAGGCTGAAGTCACTGTAGAGGAGGACCGCCGCCAGAGGCGCGACAGGTATCTTGAAGAGGATCAAGCTGATCGTCAGCGTGACGGCCAGCACCAGGAAGCCGCTGGCGAAGGTGCCGATCCAATAGACCCAGTCACTCAGGCCCATCATACGCATCAGTTCCTGCAAACCAACATGTGGGAAAACAGAGTTGCCAGTTTGAAAGGTTAAGCGTATACAGAACACAGGTACGTGTGGAGTAAAAAGGAAGACACAACAAGAAGACAAAAGGAAGCACAAAGAAGGAAGACACGAAAGCTATCTACGCAGGGCTAATGGGAAGGCAGTGGCATGCACTTTCAACAGATATCAGTTTGGGCATGACAGTTCTTTATGAAGGATACTCAAGGTCTGGCCAACAGATGGGCAGCTGTAATTACTGATATGGTACACTTTCGCCATGAGACACACCTCTTCATTCCTGCGTCTGAACAGATCTTCACTATCTGCCCAATATGGGGCAGATTTACATTCACAATAGTGCAGCAAAAAGGTTAGATGACTTTGCTGAGACATAGTTACTAGCACTAACAAGACTAACGGAAAAACTTTTTTCGGTTAGTCTTCTTAGCGCTAGTAACTGTCTCAGCAAATGCATCAACTTTCTGCGTTAGATGACGTTCCACCAATCAACGTGCTCATTTAATCTCTGATAGAAGGCAACAACCTGTCTGCCCTATTAAAGTGGCCAGAACTAAAAGAAATTTTATAAAATGTACACTGATACAGCACTACGGTGATTTCTGTGTTTTGCATGCCTAACCCTTTAAACCATTGATCCTACCAACTAGCACTGCACAACACAGTTTCCTTCGCACAACTTATTTTCCTACAAGCATCTTAGTTTCCAACTTTACAGCAGGCACCACCCAAATTGGTAAACTACTGGCTGGCCAATTGTACAAGCCATCTGTACTGGTCACTTGTACAACTATCCACTTGTACCGAGCGCTGAGGGTACACACTCCACTGCACCATACTGAAGCCGGCAAGTAAAAGCACATTGTAGATAGGCCATTAAAGTTTCTCTCTCTCATTCATTCTTTCATATATACATAGTACTGTTTCCGTACAATGCCATGATGATTATGATATGTGGTTTTTTGTGGCACAAGGGCCAGGTTTGGCCAAAGAGCGCCATGACAAGTGGTAATGTTGACGATGTAATATGGAAGATGTGACTTGGCTGTAAAGTGGCCTAAAAATATTCGCTGTAAAGTGCGTAAAATTAACTTGTTATAAAATTATGGCGATGACAAATGGCGAATACTATGAACATTAAAATCCATCGTAAAAGAATGATGCAAAGTAGAAAAATATAGGATGTTAAAATTACTTGGAGCACTGCTGCCTCGCCAGGGCCCTTGAAACACAAGGGCCTAGAGGCATGTGCGATACGAAAAAGCTATCGCAGTGGCATCCTCTGAAGAGAGGACCCGCTACGAACATGTGGGGCTAAAAACATGCAAGACAACATCTTTCAGAAAACTTAGGACTGCGTTGGTGTCAAATAAAGGTTCTGGGCCGAGTAACATGACAGGATGAAGGGGGATGTGCTGTCGGTATGCTAAGGGAAAATGTTTCTTTCTTTCATATTCGGCTTTCCGACACTCCAGGAGGACGTGGAGGACGGTCAGCCTCTCCCCGCATCTACCGCAGGTTGGAGGATCATTTTCAGTGAGTAAATAGTTATGCGTGCCAAATGTGTGTCCTATTCTGAGACGACAGAATAGGACATCTGTTCGGCGTGATTTTGTTACGGAAGGCCAGAATCCTAACTGTGGCTTTATCACGTGGAGCTTATTATTTGTTTCCGCGTCCCACAGGCGTTGCCAGTGGTTGCGTAGTTTCCTCCGTAGAAAGGGCTTCAGATCTGTGACAGGAACGAAGTAGTGAAGTAGTGCCAACTAGAGCTGGCACTACTTCATCTAGCACTCTAGACTTGATCCTTGTCACTGAACCAAACTTAGTACATTCTTTAACCTGTTTCCCAGGACTAAGCGATCACTGTTTTTTGCATTTTTTTGTAACAGGCCCCGTTAGATGTGAGAAGAACAATGCAAAATTTATTAGAAACTATGCGAGCGGGGATTACACTGCAATTAATAATGAGCTTGCAGTATTCATTGATGGCTGTATACCAGAATTTTTCAGCCGTACCGTGGAAGAAAACTGGAACTTGTTTAAAAACAAAGCCACGTCCCTTGTCGCTAAATATGTGCCATTGCGCAGACTTTCCGTAAAGAAACGCTCTCCCTGGTTTTCCACGAAACTAACAAGACTGTCAAACAAGAAAAAACGCCTTTTCCGTATTGCAAAACGCAGTCGAACATCTACTCGTTGGAGTGATTATTCTAGTGCGCTGCATGCTTATCGTACCGCATTAAAAGAAGCGAAGGATGTTTTTTTTAATACCTATCTACCTTCACTCCTTTCTACAAATCCGTCAAAATTTTGGAGCACTGTTCAAATAAACAAGAAAAATATCATATCTCTTACAGATACGAATGGTAACACCATGAGCAATGCAGAATGTTGCAATGTCCTAAATGACACTTTCGCGAAATCTTTTTCTATTTGCTGTGTTGATACAGTGCCGCACATGCGCAAAGAAGATTTTTTTCCCATGGATCCACTTGTTGTCAATTTTGAGGGGATTTTGAAGTTAATTGAAGATTTAAAACTATCGTCTTCCTGTGGTGCCGACGAAATTAATTCTAAATTTTTGAGGAATACTGCTGTCTACTCCTCTATATTTTTTATGTATCTTTTCACCCAATCTATTGAGTGCTCAACTTTGCCCGCAGACTGGAAGGTGGGGAAGGTGGTCCCTCTGTTGAAATCAGGTAACCCGCATTCTCCTCTCAATTACAGACCCATTTCACTTACCAGCGTGCCTTGCAAAATCCTTGAACACGTAATATTTTCCAATCTTGTCTCATTTCTTGAATCCAACTCTTTCTTCACTTCATCTCAGCATGGCTTTCGCAAAAACTACTCCTGCGAAACACAACTAATATCGTTTATACATAACATTTCTTCCTCTTTAGACAAAGGCCAAGTTATTGACTGTATCTTTCTAGATTTTGCGAAAGCGTTTGACAAGGTGTGTCATCACTTACTGCTTCTTAAACTTAGTACTCTTAATATTGACCCTAATATTCTGAAATGGATAGAATGTTTTCTCAACAACCGTACCCAGTTTGTAACAGCTAACAATTCCAAATCCCCGCGCTGCGCCGTGAAGTCAGGTGTTCCTCAAGGCTCCGTCTTGGGACCGTTATTATTCCTAATTGATATAAACGACTTACCTACCGTAGTTAATAGTTCTATTAAACTTTTTGCCGACGATTGCGTTCTATACCGTGAAATAACTAATCAGCATGATAACTTTATTCTTCAGAAAGATCTAGATAACATTTCAAGGTGGTGCTCACAATGGCTAATGTTCTTAAATCCGACTAAATGCAAAATTATGTCTGTCTCACGTCGCTCGAACTCACCAACTCCTTTCGGCTATATTATCAATGAAACTAACCTTGAGCACGTAACTTCCTATAAATAACTTGGAATCCAGCTAAACAGTAATCTTTCATGGCATGCGCACATCGAACATATCACGAACAATGCAAACAGATCTCTTGGCTACATTCGCAGGAATTTCTCAAAAGCCCCACCCCATTTGAAGTTACTGCTCTATAAAACACTAATTAGACCGAAGCTAGAATACGCGTCATCTGTGTGGGACCCTGGTCAAAAAACACTAGCAGATAACATTGAGTCAGTTCAGAACAGGTCAGCACGATTCATCCTTTCTAATTATTCCCGCACATCTAGCGTTTCTTTAATGAAGTCGAACCTTGGCCTTATTAACTTGCACATTCGAAGAAAAATTTCCCGTCTCTGCCTTTTTCAAAAAATCTTTTACCAAAACAGCTCGCTTAAACAAGACTTAATTTCAGAGCCTTCGTACATGTCGTCGCGTCTTGATCATCGGTTTAAAGTCTCCATTCCTTTCTGTCACACAAATGTTTTCTCTGACTCATTTCTGCCGAAAACCAGTGCCGAGTGGAACCGCCTTCCCCCTTCCATCGCCTGCATCGAGGAGGCATCATCTTTCAAGACTGCAATAACTGATTATCTTTTGAATTTATCACCTTAATACTAATAATTGTTTGAGCATGTATTTTTTATTATTATTGTACCCACCCCCCTCTGTAACGCCCTTTTGGGCCCTGAGGGTACTGTAAATAAATAAATAAATAAATAAACTGCAGTGGTGGGATTAGCAGAATGCCATGCAACTGACGTGGCCATCTGGTCCGCCAGAACATTACCTTCGATGGCCCTATGACCTGGCACCCAGCATATAATCACATGCTGGTTAGATACATATGCTTTGCATAAGACGGAATAAAGTTCGATTATGACAGAATTTTTGTGCTTACAGAACGATATCAAAGCCTTCACAACACTTAGGGAGTCAGTATATATGACTAATTTTTTGAGTTTTGATTTCCTAATATGCTTCACGGTCGACAATATTGCGTAGGCCTCAGCCGTGAAGATACTAGTTTCCGGATGCAGTACGTCAGATTCCGAGTAGGATGGACCGACGGCTGCATAGGACACCCCGTCGTGTGACTTCGATGCGTCTGTGTAGAACTCCGTGTAGGAGTGTTTGTGTTGGAGTTCCCGGAAATGCATTTGGATTTCAATATCTGAAGCGTGCTTTGTACCTTGAACGAAAGATGTGTCGCATTGTATCAGCTGCCACTCCCAAGGAGGTAGCAGCTTGGCTGGATGCATTAGGCGAAGCTCGAGGAGTGGAACATGCATTTCTTCACTAAGCTCCCTCACACGCAGCGAGAAAGGCTGTCTTACGGAGGGACGATTGCGAAAGAGTGTAGCGTATGTCATCTCGTTAACAGTATTATAACACGGATGTTGAGGATTAGAGTGGACTTTCAAAAAATATGTTTGGCTGATGTATGTTCTCTGGATATGAAGTGACCACTCATTCGATTCTGCATATAAACTTTGTATGGGACTCGTTCTGAAAGCTCCAGTGGCCAGACGGATTCCTAGATGGTGGACCGGATCTAGCATCTTTAGCGCGCTCGGGGCTGCAGAATGATAGATCACGGCACCATAGTCTAGTCGTGATCGAATTAGGCTCTTATAGATATTCATTAGACACTTCCTGTCACTACACCACGTAGTCTGGGATAGAAGTTTCATTAGATTCATTGTTTTCAGACATTTTTGTTTAAGGTGTTTAATGTGGGGGACGAAAGTGAGTCTATAGTCAAGTATGACACCTAGAAATTTGTGTTCCTTGTTTACAGGTATCTGCTGTCCAGACAGTTCTAAGCAAGGATCCAGGACCAGGCCTCTCTTTCTTGTAAACAGAACACAAGAACTCTTGTGAGGATTGATTTTAAATCCATTCTTCTCTGCCCACTGTGACACCTTGTTCAAACCATGCTGTACCTGTCTCTCGCAGACTGTGAGGTTGCAGGATTTAAAACCTATTTGTATGTCGTCTACGTAGACGGAATAGATGCACGAAGCACGAAGGATGCACGAAGCGTGTTCATCTTTACGACAAAGAGCATGCAGCTGAGTACGCCACCCTGGGGTACCCCAGTTTCCTGTATAAATGTACGTGACAGTGCAGGACCTATTTTCACTCGAAATGTACGGTTCTCTAGGTAGCTTTCTATAGTATTTAACATATTCCTGCGGATACCTAGCGCGGAAAGGTCGCGCAGGATTCCGTACCGCCAGGCTGTGTCGTACGCTTTTTCCATATCCAGAAATACAGATAAGAAAGATTGCTTGTGCACGAAGGCATCGCGAATGCTCGCTTCGATCCGCACAAGATGGTCGATTGTAGATCGCCCTTCACGAAAACCACATTGAAATGGGTCAATCATTTTACTGGACTCGAGGAGATGCACGAGACGGCGATTGATCATTTTTTCAAATACCTTACAAAGGCAACTTGTCAGGGCTATCGGGCGGTAACTTGCCACTGAGGAAGGATCTTTGCCTTGTTTCAAAACCGGGATCACAATGGCTTCTTTCCATGCAGTCGGGAAGTATCCCGCAGCCCAAATCGTGTTGAAAATTGTGACTAGTGTAACTTGGGTGTCTTTATGTAAGTTTTTGATCATTTCATACATGATTCTGTCAGATCCCGGGGCAGAGCTCTTGCATGCGCTCAAGGCAGCTCTCAACTCGGCAATGCTAAAAGGACAATTGTATGGTTCATTCTGTTGACATTTTCTCATGAGTGGCTTACATTCTTCTATTTGTTTATATTTCAGAAAGGATTGCGAGTAATGGTTGGCACTTGACACGCTCTCAAAGTGCTCCCCAAGTGAGTCCGCCTGATCTTGTAGGGTATCGCCTTCTGTGTTTACCAAAGGGAGTGCATGTGCTTGTCGCCCTCTTATCCTATTGACCCTGTTCCAGGCTTTCGCCTCATCTCTGAACGAGTTAATACTTGATAGATACTTCTGCCAACTTTCTCGTCTGGCCTGTCGGCGGGTTCGCCTGCCTTCGGATTTTACTTTTTTAAAGTTGACTAGATTTTCTGCAGTGGGAGAAGCGCGTAGCAACCCCCACGCCCTGTTCTGTTTTTTCAAGCGATCCTACAATCGTCGTTCCACCATGGGACACGCCGTTTGCAGGCCAAGCCTTTTACTTCTGATATGCATTTATATGCGACATCTATTATGAATGCTGTAAAAAACTCCACTGCAGCGTCAATTCCTAACGAAGACAGGTCAGCCCATGAGATACTAGTTAGAGATCGAAATTTCTCCCAATCAGCCGTCTCAATCTTCCACCTAGGAGCGTATGGTGGATATTCGTTTTCTTTATATGATCTTAGCAGTATAGGGAAGTGGTGGCTACCGTAAGGGTTGTCGGTAACTTCCCATTCAAGTTCAGGCAGTACAGACGGGGAGACTATACTAAGATCTATTGACGAAAAGGATCGGTTTGCAAGAGAGTAATATGTGGGCTCTTTCTTATTGAGAAGGCACGCTCCAGAAGAGAAAAGGAACTGTTCAACAAGGCGACCTCGCGCATCTAAACGAGAGTCGCCCCACAGGGAGCCGTGCACATTGAAATCGCCAAGAACAGCATAAGGTTCTGGCAATTGATCGATCAAGGAGTGAAATTCATGTTTGTTCAGTTGGTAATGCGGGGGTATGTAAAGGGAGCAAATGGTGATGAGTTTGTTTAGTAGGACAACTCGACCCGCCACTGCTTCAAGGGGCGTTTGTAGCTGTAAAGGTTGACATGCAATACTTCTATCAGTAAGAATCGCAACACCACCCGATGATGCGACGGCATCATCGCGATCTTTGCGAAACGTAAGATACGTACGGAGAAAGCTTGTGTGTTTAGATTTTAAGTGTGTTTCCTGTAAACACAGCACTTTTGGATTATGTTTGTGGATGAGTTCTTGCAAATAATCAAGGTTTCTAAGGAGACCTCTGATGTTCCATTGGATGATTTGTGTATCCATGTTTAAGGTGAATTGGTGCTGTGTTTACGGAGACGGAGTGGATGCCTTATATTACAGAGCCCTTTCGAGGCCCTGTAATAGGTGTTTTGTTCTTTCTGAAGCGTTCGAGCGATTCTCGACGCTCCTTAGGCGTTTGCTGCGCCTTGGGGACAGGTGTAGTGTCCATTGCCTCGTGTGAGGCACCGGACAAGCGCTCTTGCGAGCGAGAGGTTTTCAGAGGGAGTCCCGCCTTGGAGGGCAAGACCCCTGCGCCCACCAGCCCGGAGGTCGATGGGGTTCCCTGAGGGATTTGGCTGCGCTGGACGTTGCCAGCGCTGGAAGGGGCCTCGGAGGTTGGGGCAGCCTCGGCTGCACCCACCTTTGGGGTGGATGGTCCCTTCTCCTCGGTTGGCGGAGCAGCGCCAGCTGCAACCGCCGCGGGGGCAGATTGCGTAACTGCCGACTCACTGCCTGTGGGTCGGACAGCCGCCGGAGGCCGTTGTGACGCTGCCCCCTTACGCGCCACATCGGCAAAGCTGCTCTTAGACAGGTATGACACCCACCTACGTGCCTCCTTGAAAGATATATTTTCTTTTACTTTGATTGTCACAATCTCTTTTTCTCTTTTCCAGGACGGGCAGGCGCGCGAGTATGCGGCGTGCTCGCCATGACAGTTGACACAATGTGGAGTCTTCTGGCATGTTTCAGAGGAATGTTCAGTGTCACTATACTTGGCACATGTCAGCCGGCCTCGACAGTTCTGTGAACTGTGGCCGAACCTTTGGCACTTAAAGCATCTGAGAGGATTGGGCACGTATGGCCTAACACGAAGTTTGATATAACCGGCCTCGATGGACTCGGGGAGGGCACTTGAACCGAAAGTGAGTATCAGGTGTTTCGTATTGATCTCTTTACCGTCTCACCTGATCTTAATTCGCTTAACATTCATGACATTTTGTTCACTGAAGCCCTCCAAGAGTTCAGCTTCAGTGAGCTCTAGCATGTCATCGTCCCAGACAACGCCTCGGGTAGTGTTCATGGTACGGTGCGGGGATACTGTTATTTGGGTCTCCCCAAAAGAGACAAGTTTCGGCAGTTTCTCGTACTGCTTCTTATCGTGGAGCTCCAAGAGAAGATCACCACTTGTCATTCTCGATGCCTTATATCTTGTTCCAAAAACTTCAGTTAAAGACTTCGAAACAAGGAACGGTGAAGTGTTGCGCACTAGTTTGTCTGGGTTTTCCGAGTGAATAACATGGTACCTAGGAAAGTTCTGGACTTCTCGTCCGAAAAACTGGAAGAGGTCTTCGGTGCACCCTCGCTTCTGAGGGCGATCAGGTAGTTTAGGAAAAGCGTTTTCCATAAGTACAGTTGGCATTTCGGCCGCGATGCCGACCACCCACCATGGAGGCCAACAAGGGGGACGTGACAGAAGTTCCTGCAAGGGAAACCCTGCCAACGCCAGCCGTACATCGCTGCTATAACCAAATACAGCATAGCCAAGGCTGGCTAGCTACACAAGGTTAACCCTTGCCGCCGGGAAACTAGGAAGTGAGGAGAAGTGAAGAGAAGACAGGAAAGATGAAAAAGGCAAGAGAGAAAGACGAAGATTGGAGAGGAGGACAGGAAAAGGCGACTGCCGATTTCCCCCGGGTGGGTCAGTCCGGGGGTGCCATCTATGTGAAGCAGAGGCCAAAGGGGTGTGTTGCCTCCGCCGGGGGGCCTTAAAGGTCCAAGCACCCAGCATCGGCTCAACCCCCAGGATCCCCTTTTCCCCAGACACGGCTAAGCCGCACACGGTTAGACGCGGGAGGGGCCAACCCTCGTGTGCTCGGGTACGTGGTGTCGCAACACACCAAACGCCTGCTGATGCAGACGCCCCTGCAGGGTGTACAATGCCATGCAGAGTAGACAAACATAAGAAAGGTAATGAGTACTGTGCATCTATGCATTAGCTCTGAACAGAACACACCGTGTCGCAATGAACATAAAAATTACTACGCCAACTCCTCAACTTCAGGGGCCATAACAATCGCCACCACAACAATGTGACCACCCCACAAACCAAGAAATGAAAGAGCAAAGTTGAAGGCATGGCACAAAAAAGTTTCCAGGATTCCTTACTCTGACTCTGGACGACTTTTCAGAAATGACCCTCCGAACGTAGACGGGTGAGAACACAAGGTAGCTGTACACCACAAACATGGCGATGAGTCGAGAGATGAGGTCAAACTTGTTGTCGTCATTGTACTCCGGGTATGGGAATCTGTGCATGGTGATCTAGAAAGTAATGTACAATTAAGAACCTATGGGCAAATGCAATATCACTTAGGGGAACACTAGCAAAACACACATACGGGAATGCAACCAGATACAACATTGTCTTTTTTTTCAACCCTGTGGTGTTTGAACACAGATCCAGAACAAGGAACGTTAGAAAAACTTGTTCAACTTTAAATTGTGATGATGGAGACCACATTTGTAGGGGAAAAAACTAAACGCTATTTGAGTCACAACTTAATTAGTTCAGTAATTATTCATTTGTAATTGGCTTGGTGAACTATTCACAATTGAAAACTCCCTTCAACACATCAGAAACACTATCATGGGCTTCGTGTTAACTTTCATGTGTTTAAATCATAACCCTGAGGTATAAAAACACCATACCATATATTATATGTTGGGCATTACAGGGTTAACTTATGTTCAAGTCCATCTGTTACATGCAACAGCTTCTAGCCATAAAACTATTGGCAAACCCTCTCACACCATTTAAAGGCTCTCATTGGCACACAGGAGGAAAAGGAGAGTGAACTGTATTGAACGTTTTCTTTTTTTCTGTCATCAAATTAAATTTGTTTTCTTAATCAGAAAGTTCTTGTTGGTGCAAAGGAGCAAAAGAGAGATTCAATTTTGCTCTCTGCCATTCAATTAATATGATTCTTCATCAGAAAGGTCTCGTTGGCACAGAGAAGGAAATGAAGATTAAGATTTTTTTATTATTATTACAAACGTTTTGTTGGCACGGATGAGAAAAAGGCAATTCAATTTATATCTGTTTGTTCTGCCTTGCCATTTTGTTCAATTTGTTCTTTGTCAGATTTTTTTTACAAGACATAATTGCATCATAACACCTGGATCCCTAGCCACTGCCCAGTTAGAATCCATTCAATGAGTGGAGATGCCAGTGAGAAATGCAATTAACAAAAGCGTGTTGCAAACAATTATTGAGAAAATGGGGCAGTACAGCTGTGGAATCACAGTATTAATACTCTAAATAAAGTACATATATATATAGTGCAAGCAAGAAGATGAAAATTTAATCAGACCTGCCAACCTTAGAAATTGAAAAACACTACACTGAAACCCCACGAATGTTATAATTTGATAAAAAAATACTCAAAACTGTTTGATTCTTCAATATTTTGACTGTTTATTAAATGTTTGCAGATACTGTTCTGTAGGGGTGCTTTGAAAAGGCATTCTGCTTGCAGGCGCAGAAATAAAGAGCCACGCCACAGACAAGCAATAATGTTTATGAAGTTTATTAATGAAATATTGACGTAATGGCTGTCAAAGATTCGGTTACCACTATACATTGGTTCTATCAGTTGGTGTACACTGCCACGAAGGTTGGTTTATATAGTCAAAGGGTCCGAAAAATGGGCCATAAGACATCACTCCATGACTACATTTGTCTTTTCAAAATTGGTCCTGCCCCAAATTATATGAAAATAAAAAATCTGGAAACATTTGTATAAATATGACAGTTGTAAACGAGCATTAAAGATGAAGCATCTTAAAATAAAAATTTTAAATGTCGGCAGGTTTCCAGTAATGTAAATAGTAACAGTATGTTGAGAAAACATCTATTTCAAAGCAAAAAACATTATAAGCTGCAATCATTTGACAATCTACTGCACAGAAATAAATAAAAATTCAGACTGCACCCACAAGTGGCTCCTCTAGTCATGATCTGGCAGCTAAGAGCCACCAAAAAGAAATAAATAAACATTTATTTATTTATTTTTGCTGCCAATGCAAAAGCCCCTGCAGCCTGATGTAGGCTTCTATGAAAAGCACCAATGTTCCGAGAAACATGTGCATTTCTAAATCAACAAGTGAAACACACTGTTGCACTATCTGACATTTCAAGTACTTTAACTATATCATGAAAACAATGCCAAAGAAGAAAGGTACGCTGGATGCATTATACATCCTGCATTCACCCATCATTCTGCCCTGTCCCGTTTCCTTATTCTCTCCTAAAGATGCTTGAAATATCAAGTCAACTTTCAAACAAGCTCAACTAAAATAAGCTCATAATGGCAAAGCCTTTAATGCAATTCAAAAAGACAGGGAGGTGACAGAGACACAGGACAGCATCTCTGTCATGTCCCTGTCTTTTTGAATTGTGCTAAAGGTTTTGCTATTATGAGTAAACCATACCAACTAGCCCAAGAATCAGCCTTGTTAAAGATATGCCCAGTGCTGGGATGGCTGATCTATGGTTTAACAGGTAAAAAAGGGAAAAAAGAAAGAACTGACACACACCTAAGAATCTTGAGTTTATTTTCTAGCCATCTGAATCTCAACAAAGTAGATGCATTACCAAGTGAACATGCAAAACACTCCTAACATTAATGTGTGTCTTGAGATAAAGAAGAATAGTGAAGAATATTAGCACATTAAATTGCTGTTCAAGTTGGACAGACAGAGGCAAGGGGTCTCCATGTTATGAGTTCTCTATTTTGTCGCAACAAATACTATTACAACTTTGTGAAAACATCATGTTCAGAGCTTAACCGATTCCAAGATGAGGAAGACTTATGTGGTCGGCATTTGGGACGGCATTTTCGACCACCACTTTGCGCGAGCCAGCCATTGCATGATACAGCAATGGACACGTCTGTGTACATGGATGACAGTGTTTCGGACTCTACCATGCTGACTAGAGTCAACATCCGATTTTTCGAACTTCCTAGGTGCCACGAAAACATCCGAACAATCAGGCAGTTCGAAAAAATGAATGCACGCCTTTTACTGCCCCCACAGGCTCAAATCACCACACACACATCCGTAATAGCTATAAAGGCCTGTCAGTACATGTATTAGGCATGTCAGTGCCCGTACTGTGATAGGAGACGACGGGTGCACGCGTGTATAATTAAGGAATACATACCGTGTCCTACGACAATTGCCCGTTCCCTCTCTTACTATGCTTTGCCGCATACGATTGCTGTATTGAGGCGAAGCTGACTTTTGGAAACCGGCATTATGCAACGCGTCATGCTTTACGAGCTTCAAAGCTGCTAGTGAGAATTACAAAGACAGAGTCGGCGCCCATTGCTAACAGCAGCAAATTGTTCAAATGAAAAGCACGGCACTGAACAGCAAGAAGCTTGGTAGCGAACCTCGAAATAGCTAGGTCAAGCGTTGCCGCTGTGGTGGCTACGGCTGCCAGCGGATCTGCGTGCAAGAGCGCCGGTTTGAAGCGGGGAGATAATTAAAATGCCAGCAGTGGTGGCTTCGATTAAAGCCGTTTCAAACCAGCGATCACATCAAAAAAAGCCACGGCCGGCCAAAGGTTTCTTGCGTCTGAAATTTCATACATTTTCACACAGTGACTCTATGCGGTGCTGCGAAGGCGTACGAATTATCGGCCATGTCCGAAAAAATCGGGCGTCCAGCAAATCGATCGCCGACGGTATATGCGGATGGTGCCAGGAACACTGTCAGCCATATGCTTTTTATGCATCCAGTGCCAAGTTGCGCGGAATGTCGCAAAACTGTTCGTGTTCTCAAAAGTGATAGCTCGGAAATGCCGCACCTCTTTGTAAACTGATTTTGCTTCACTGCCAACCATGGGCTTCATCAAATGCAACTCACCGCTGGCTTCTGGCGGGAAAGCCCCTTTGCTTTCCTCAAAAGTTTTACATGCTCCGTGAACATTTTGTCCTGCAGTCCCCACATCAGTGCTGGAAGTAGCAAAGTTTAAAGTAACAAATACAGTTCAGAAGATGGGTGTTCATGCACTGCACCACAAACAAACATATCAATCCTCCTGATGGTGAAAAACATGCAACACGTAAGGAAAACAACTGGACATGAAAAAGCGTCATAGAGGCAATGTGTACAATTAGCAGAAAAGGCTCCATAGAAGACAAAGAACAAAAAGCAGGGTCCATTACAGAAGAAACATAACATATTACTACTGTTGCTAGGCTAGTCAGTTAACACTTCTTGCAGTAGAACAGATGCAACTAATAAGGGAACAACCAGACAAGAAAGAAACACGATACTCTTTCCTGTCTGGTTGTTTCCTTGCTTGCTGTGTCTTTTATGCCGCAAGAAGTATTAACTAGCCCAGCAACAAGTAATAAAACCTTACCAATGCTGACGGCGTTTCATGTAAAAAAGCATTTGATGGATTTCAGTGCATCCACAATAGGAATATCACTGACCGACGGAAAACGTAACAGGCAATTCTCAATTAACATGGCTTTTATCGCCGTGTTGCCTCATTTCTACTTTAAGCAGAGTATTTGCATAATGACAAGAGAGTACACATATAAATTTGTGGTTATTCTCGGTGATAATTCCAGACAGCCAGCTGGTACTGGCTTAGCCAGCTTCTTGACGAATCTTATTACGGCAATTCACTGTCATTAAGGTCAGTAAAAAAATCAAATTTAGCAACATTCTTGTTAGGTTACTACTACCACCACACTCGCCAGATGCATACGATGCTCTACCAACTGAGCCACGGCACCAGCTGTGACACTTTCTATTTTCTTGGATATATTATACGCATGTCCAAAACCAATACCCCAGCCACTCACATTTATGGTGGTGGATGCAGAAAATGCATCCAGGTGTCACATAGCACGTGAACTAAGGAGCAGGAAATTGGCGAGCAAGCTATTGTATGTTACCACATGGCTGAGACTAAAAATGCTTGCTGGACAATGAGCAAGATTTAGGAGAACTGAAGGCATGGATGTTCGCTAGTAGTAACAATATGAAGCTGTTTCTATATTTCAACGATATTTCCCTATGCTTTCTTTGCCTTCCCTTTACAGCTACTAGTGGCATTTGTACCAATTTGATTAAGCAAAGGAAAAATCTAAATTTCGATGCTCCTACTTCCTTCATGTAAAGCGTTTCTGTTTTAAATGCTGAGTGAAAACTAAACAGCAAGCATAAAATTGCACAAACAACATGAAACTGTCTGAAGCACTCACTGGAGTAAAGGGCATCATCCTGTCGAGGACCTGGAGTCCTGAACGTGGGGAACCTCTCTCCCGTGTGGAAGTTGAAATGGGACGTGTTGAAGCGCAGCGTGTAGCTGAGGTTGACTGGAGGAGATCCATCCGGCAAAAGGCCATGCAGGATGACAGCCATCGAAGTTCCATCAGGTGACTCTAAGGCATGATGTGCAATGTACGCATCAACCAGTTCTTCAGAAGGAAACCCTAGGGCTTCTGAAATAATGGAAAAAAGATAGCAAAGTTGACCCTGCCCTTCAGAAACTCTATTATAGTAAACTCGTTATTAAAGTCTCAACTTTCTGCTTTTCTTCCAGCAGTCATAGCCGTTGTCTGTGTGGCATTTCTTTATGCATTTAAAATTTTCCTTATGTATCATAATGGTTTTGTGCAGCCTCCATCATACTTAACTAGAACCGACCTTAAACACTTTTTTGTTTCTCCTCTGCATGCTCCTGAAGTTTTCTAGTAGCCATACTTCAAAACTCCTAGGTGAACAAGCCTTCCTTCCAAGGCTTAGATGCTTGCTCTTGTAGCTAGTGTACGTTAGACTTAGGCTCCCAGGTGTGTACCTTTATTGTTCGATTTAAGTCTGACAATGACTAAATTTGCTACAAATGTTTCTGGAACATAGAGGCTTCAATAAATCTCAAGCCATCCCTTGGTGCAACTCGGGGTTGACAAACCACTGCAGTGTCTCAGTGGCTGTGGCATTTTGCAACAGAGCACAAGGTTATGAGTTCAATTCCAGGCCACCACAGCCGCATTCCAATGATGGCAGAATGCAAAAACACTTATGCACTCACACTGGCTATTTGTATAAGAAAACAGGACACAAATCGTGACGGAGTTTTCTATCATCATCCAGGTGTCACTTTAAAATGTTAAACCGGATCAATCTATTCGTGACAGACCTATCAGTAAATCAAAAGTTGAAAGTCACCTTAGCATACACTAAAGGGGATGAAGCTGAAAGCCTGTGAACTCACGAGACATTGATTAAATTACTTGACATTCTCATTAAATGTGCATGTTGTTACTTCCTGCTAATTTTCTCCCACCGAAGGTCATGGGTTCCAACCCGCGACATCGAGCTCAACAACGCAGCGTTGGAGCACTTTTCTTGAAACCTTGGAAAGCACCCTAGGATGAGCATGATGCCTTTCAAATAATGTATTAGAAAAAAAAGTGGTGAAACAAGTATGACCAGAGATACAAAGAGCACAAGGTTTACTTTCTCCGGTTCTTGTTGAAATATCAGTTCCCCTCAGCTGAGACAGCACTGATAGCAATGCTCTCTGCCTGCAGTCTCCATTTTTTAAATATCTTTTAATACGCAATAATTAGGAGATGTCGCCACCTTTAGGTGACTGGCTGCTTCTTTTCACGTACAACAAATCCATACTAAATATGAAATAACAAGCCGCCATTAAACAAAAGAGGGGTAACAAGAATGAGAGAGCCCAACAGTAAGGTGACATGAATGCGCTGAAACAGTTCCTAACGCAAATCACATGAAACTAATTGGGACACAGTCATCTCTCATAAACGTAGCAAAGGCAACTCACAAAAGATGCATACAACACACCAGAACCTCAACAGTCATATGCAATCACAGAAAACACAGTCCGCCCATTCTTCTTTCCACAGTGTGTTTGAGGTAACCTGCTGAGGTAGGTGCTTGCCAATAATGCCCGAGAGTGACAAAGGAGCAGCGAAAGGACAGGTGAAATGCTTTGACAATCGTTTCTTCCCTGTTCCCTAGAACATCTGTGGAAGGATAGGCCTGTATATATGCAAGCTTGTGCTTGAGAGTCATTTTTGGTCAGGATCAATCAGCTAATGGCTGGAATTTATGGGCCATTATGACCACTACGATATCATTGCTGTTGTAACGTATAGTAGAAAAAAGTCTGCAGGCTTTGAAAGCCATGGGAGAGAGCAAGCAATTTATCGTGCAAGATTGTAGGGCTCCCTGCTGCATGCAGCGGAATATATTTGTCTTGCAAAGTCACAGCAGCACTGTCTACAAAGCGGGAATGTTTTTGTTTCAGTGCCCCTTTACTGTTGCACAGACAAGCATAGTCTGATCCCTGATAATAACTCAAGCTGGTTCTCCAAATTCATCCGCAAATTCTCACATCTAATGCCCCTTACAACAAGCTCCACAAGCTCCAACATTTTCTTGCATCTCCTGCTCTTCCGCCATCTAACACAGCAATTTTAATTTCCTCGTAATACATCAATTTTGCAGCTATGACAAGTAACGGAATGAAGAACCCCTTTCATAATTACCTGTCACTCGCCGATACAAACACTCGTTCTGTCATTTCTCTACGTGCCAGTAAATTATGCGAACCAGCAAGAAAAGAGCTGCTGCTTTCAGCAACTGAAGAGAAAGTGAAATTCTACATCGAACAGATGCGAGATAAGTCTTTTTCGAAACAGCTAAAGGACAGCTCATTAGGTTGGCTATTCAACGCCTTGGGAAAACAAGCAAGCAAAGTTGTAGCTTACACATGTTTGGCTGCAATCATACAAAGGTACAGGAATTGAAAAAAGAAGTATCTAGAGTACATAATGCCATTCCCTGTTCTCGATTGCAGGGAAAGAAAAACTACAAGAGAAACCTCCCTACTTGTGTTACATTCAATGGGCACCTGAAGGGCAATACATTAAAAAAACAAAAGTAGCCATGGTCGTCTGCCTATGCTGTTACATAGGGTCTTGCGATGAGCAGCAGCACAGGAGGCAACCAAGCAAGCCAGGGTGAGGGCCACAACATCACAGAGTTCCCACATGACCACCCTCTGCGTCATGAAGTCACAATAGCCTCCTGGGAAACGAAGCCAAACTGGCTGTCGAAACGCTATCGTAATAAATTATACAGGGTGTCCCAAGATCTGCCAGTAATTTTTCTAGTTTAAGGGTCGTGGACTTTCATTCAATGCAAAACATTCATAGTAAGAAATAACATGCCAGTACTCCTTCAAGAAAGAATGCTGTATCAGTACCAACTAATTCGGTGTTTCCCTTTATTGTCTCCTTGCGAAACACTTGCAGCATAGAGCGCGATATCATCGAGCAATAAATGCTTTGTACTGATTTTGGAAAATGCAGTGTGCGTACAATACGAGGGAAGGGGAGCCCCATGGCACAATTTCCAGAAACAATTTCTGGCACCTGGCTCGTATTTAATGCTGCACGACCCATCATGCATGTATGGCAATAAAAGAATGTTGCTCGATATCCAGGCTATTACACTAGGAGACTTAATTTTTCAGAGCAGTGATTGCCCTGCTTCGGCACAGTGGATGTTAAAGCAACGAGCAGCTCCAACGTGACCTATAAATTGTCCATCGTATGTAGGTAAAATGTGCAGGGACTTCTTGTTCAGCTACATTCCTGTGCACAGCAACTGCTCAGCTGTGTCATTATTTCTGGCTGTTCCATTCTTTTTTAAATATTTTGTGCTGTTTGAGTCACAGCAGTGATGCTTACTTTTTTAGTTGAAATAGAGTTTTAGAGGTCACACACAGCGAGTGCAGTTATGGCCTGTTCAGGTGGATTAAGTAAAGAGGAGGGTCATTACTTGTTCAACAAATTGCAGTGTCAAGATAGGTAATTAAAATGCTCACGAATAAAATTTTTCATTATTCACTTTATGGGGCTCATTGCAATTGCGAAATTAAAGCCAGACAGTAGTGAGGTCATCTCCACTTTGCTGAAAATTTAAGACTAGAAGCACTCTCGACATATTCATCCTCAAAATTTGATACAAATTCATTGCCCTCCCAACTATATCGTCGGAAACTGTTGGAGGTGGTTGGTTTCAGAAAACAGTTAAATTGAACACCAATGTATTTTGTAGCTTATTTTAAAGACTGATATCTCAAGAGTAGCACTATTCTTACGATTCCTCAACAGACATTTTTTTCAGTAATGTTTGGCTTCAATTTTGCAATCGCAACACATATCTTAAAGTGAATAATTGAAAAGTTTGTGGCTCACTTTAACTGACTACCAAAGCATTGCAATTTCTCACGCAGGCAAAATTCTACTACTTAGAAAAATCTACCTCAAAGGACGAACAGCACAGTATGCCACAGAAAACATATTATTCAATTTATTTGTACTAAAAAAAAATATAGAACAGTAGGTATCTCAGTATAGCTGCATTGAACAACGAAATGACCTCATTGCTAACAGCTCATATATCAGCTTTTGGGGATTAAACATCACTTTCACTCATAGTATCACTGGACTGTTGAAAGGACCAATGAAAGTATTCATTGTACCGGATAATTGTCACAAACATAAAAAAAGAAAGAAGACGTAGTTGCATGAATGCAACTAGAAGAGTTTCTTGAAAGAAAGACACCGGAACACCTGTGCACAATAGCTACCCCCCTCCCTCCTGTGACATAATTCCGAAGCAGAAATGCAATTCAAGCAGAGACGTAAATGGCAATCCCACGCGCACTGCAGCTGCAATGGCCCTACAGGACATTTAGAAAAGAGACAGCAGGTGCGCGCAGTGCCAGCTGGGATGATTGCTAGCGCACGATGTAATGCCCCACATTTTTTCACAGTGCGCTCCAATTCAGCAAGGTGTGGCTTACGGTTTCCTGTCGAGAGTTGACACGGAAAACAATAAAGAAAAAGTATATAGATAACATACACAAATGCTTCCTCCAACCCAATCATTATGTTTTTTGCCCAGAAAAATAAGTATCCCATCTTTCACTTCTTCATAAACTTTACTACCACAACAGCAGCCTGCATTCCCATTGGATTCAACCGGTGTCATTTATTTCTTCTCACTTGAACCATACCCAAAAGGTCACCATACGTCATTGTAACACAGTCATGTACTCGTATTCATTTTTTCCTAAAACATGCAAAGAATGAAATAATTTGTCATCATCGTTAGTGGCCATAACAGATCCTGTCCCTTTGATGACAATAGAAAACATAATTAAGTGATCATGCCCCAACAAGTCAATGTTGCTATTTGTATTATGGTGCGTCTATGTTTAGATTGATATTAGCATGTGCCTTTGGAGTTCCTTTATTCTTTGCATTAATTTTTAAGTGTCTGTTTTATTTTGCATTGTAATGCCATAAGTGTTGTTACCAATCGTTGTTTTGCTTATGCCTCTCCCTACTGTCATGTACAATGTACTTTGAGGGTACCATAAATAAATAAATAAATAAGGACAGAACCAAGTGAAAAAAAAAATAGTAAAATGTGTTTATTTGCAGTTAAAATCACATCTATGGGGCAAACTTAGCAGTGAAAGAAAAAACATGCTGTCAATCTGAGTTCTGTTTGGTTGCGAGGTTTAGTCATGCACCATAGAGACACCTTTTGCCATGTATTCTCTGGTAAATAAATTCCTCGTTCCATGCTGTATATTGCCGTTTACGGATGTTATTTGTGCATTAAAATATGTGTGTACTCCACCTAAATAAATTAAATGAAGATTAAATAATCACAGAAAATAGGAGACTCAAGAATAGAAGCAAGATCAATTGAATAAAACTGATTACATAAATGTGCTTACTTAAAAATACTTAGTTGTTCCATAATGAATGGCAAAAAGGAAACCTGATACATGTCTCCAACAAGCATGCTCGGTTGTCCGAATAGCTAAGCTAAGCTTTGAGGTGGTCTTGGACGGCCAGCAGTCATCACATTAGTTTCCTGCTTGCATAAACCAGCATGAGCTTAAAGTAGTTAAACTGCAAGCTGTTCAAATCAACAGCTGTTAAAATAAAACCTTGAGAAGGATTTGATCTAAATCACTCATTAGTGTAAAAGCAGGACGGACTGAGAAGTACAACCTTAACCCACCAACGAATCATGGGTGACGTTAAAAGTTCTCTGGAGTTTTCCCCTGCCGAAACAATGTCGTGTTACTCGGCAATTTCGCTTCCCTTTTAAGCCACTTGAAAAAAAAACAACCCACTTAACTCGCAATGGGCACTTTTGCTGGGTTAGTTGCGGCTTAAATAAGGGAACCCTGAAACACCCTTTTCTTGGAACCTGAAGAACACTCCAGAAGGCGCGCAATGCCTTTCGACATACCATCCAAAGTAATCTTTGGAAAAGACCTAATATGGACAAAAATATAAAGAGCGTGCAATGTTTACTTTCCTTATTCCCCCTCAACTCATCGGTTCCACTTAGCTGGGGCAGCACCGAGAGGAATACTACAACAATCAATCCTTCCTTTCTCTCCACAATGAATTTGTTTTCCTCTGACTCAACAAAATGCTAGTCACACAACGCCTTTTAAAGTCGGTTAACTGTCAATTGGTTAGCTACAATACTTGATAAGATCGCACTGGCACGTTCACGAATCTGCATCTCTTTACATGTAGATAGTCTGCTTCTCCAGCTCATTCAGATAAAAGTGCATTTTGTTTTCCTAAACACACAGATACAGGACTATTACCATCACGTGGTAGTTGCTCACCTTCGTTTTTCATGCTGCCGTGTCATCTGGTGACATTCGAAATTTACAACAAGTTTGCCTTTTGCCGTCGGTGACGATGTAGCGATGCATCTCGGACAAGGTATCAACTTTCTCAAAAACAAGCGTAAACAAAATTACTACACGTTTGACATACACTGTTACCTGCATCTAGCGTTATGTTGCACCAGATTATTTTAGGCTATCATTCCTGGTTTAATTTTGAAAATGATAAAAGCTGTTTTTCATGAGGGTGGACACAGGATCTGAAGACATCAGTAACCCTTAAGGCTGGAACCTTTACAAAGGTGCCTGAGAGCAACGGGATGGGCGGGAAGTGTCAACTACCGCTGATTCCTCGTTTCACAGAAGATCTGGAGCCACGAGTAATTCAATATGTCTGCGAGGAGTCCTAGTCGCAAGTGATTGCCTATTGAGTAGCATACATTAGCCGTCATGTACACTATATCGTCGTCACTAACATCACATAGAGTGCGGCATAACTGCACCTCGAAAGCCTGAGGAGACAGAAAGCGTTCCATTATGCAAATTTTATATTCCCTGTGGCATGCAGCAGAATATTTGGCTTTAATGTTCCCGGCAGCACTGTCCACAGATCAAAGACGTTTTCCCACCCTGTTCAAAAAGCATTTCAATGCACCTTCTGAGACATTCTTTTCAAGCTTTCCTTCAAACTTTTTCAAGTTTTGCAATTCCTGCCATCATCTCATTGACATTTCCAAACCTAATTCAAATTTCTGCTTCCATCTTCTCGACAGCAGAACAAGTTTGGCATGTATTTGTAACAGCTACTGATTGGGAGATTTTTCTGGAACTACTCGGCACAATGGCAGAGGCATCCAAGCAGAGTGCAAGCAAAGCAAGTGAACTCGCACACATCCCTCAAGTTAATGCCTTATATGACTGCTTCTAGCAACATCTTGACATACTGAATGTAAGCTCTTAAATCAAGACAAAGATGCTTCTGTGACAGAAATCTGAATTTTAACATTGTTTTTGGTAATCTGGAAAGCGTGTCATGTTGTGTTACCACTACTCCCATCGCAAGCAAGAATTGTCACGAGGTGTTTCCACCAAGGCTGATCATTTAAAAAAATTTACATTTCTCATGCTCAAGTTGGCCCTACAAAGTTGTGCATGCTTCCACAGGGTGAAGCACATCTCCAGGGATGGAAGCAGCCAAGGAACGTTTCGAGCAGCTCTGGGAGGAACAAATTTGGCACTTTGGAGCAGGTTTGGAAGATGCATTGTCTATTTTGGAGCAGTAGATGCACGTTTTGGAGCAGCTTGGTGAAGGTCAACATACGCGAAATTCAGGCTGATGAAGAAAAGGTGCTCTGTATTAGACTGTGCAGAACGCTATTAGGTTGCAGCAAATCAGTTCTCTGGAAGCCCACAAGACGAGCAAAATACATGACAAGGAAAAATTGTCATCCACCAAACCGTAGCATGAAGCTACAAAAGAAACCCATGAGTTTTTCTCAGAAACCACAATTAAGTCCCATAGTGGATGTACCCAACAATATATGGCCAAGAAAAAAAATTACAGAGCTTTCCACAACCAGTGCCTACTGTGTGTCGATAGGCTTTTGTTAATGCTAGCCTCATTCTTTGTTTTTATCGTGGACAAGCAACTAATATTTCAATCTAACAAGATATTTATTACCTTTACATTGGCACCTACTTTTTCAATGCGGTGCTAATGCAAAGGTTGTGGAATACATAAGAGAAATAAGCAGTAACAGCATGTGTAGCAACCTAGGTGTTCTGTGAGCCTCTTTTCCAGCAAAAAGAAGGAAGAAGAAAAAGCCTGCAAAATTAAAAACAATCTTCGCGACATTGCATCCCTGTGCCAGGAATATAAGTGGCCTCAAGCATAAATAAACATCGTAATATTGTATAGATTACATACTTGCACTTAATGTACTGCTTTTTTTACACGGAGAGAAAGCCTCCAAGGCAGGAATGTCAAGCTTCATTCTCAACTTTTCAAGTGCGACAGCCACAGCATGTCATTAGGGTTGGAGGCACAACTCCACAGCTGCAGTGGCACAGCAACTAATTCACTAAGTCAAGTTAGAGCAATAATGAATGTTGCTTCTCAAGGTTACCTGAACCTTCAAGGTGACCAGGTTAGTTATAGTACTAATGTAATAGTTTATTAGAATAAAAAGAGGAACATGCAGAAAATTAAGTAAATAATGCATTTGGATCATTAGCTCGAGCCATCATATCAGTGCTACGTATCTGTCACTCTTTGACCTGTATTTTCTATAACTATTCCATCTTTATCAATGTGGTTAGATAGCTCACAAGATAATCACAAGCACATTATCACTGTCCTGTACTCTTAGCTTTCTCGTTCCCGTTTTGCATTGTTAGCTTATGCACTGTCTTATGTAGCCTGACTCATTGGCTTTATCTTTTTTGTTCTCTTCATTTTTTCAGGAAATGGGGGAGAGGTGAGGTTTCCTTTGTATTTCTTTGTGCTTAGATCATCCGTATGTTATCGGCAAATTCTACACCTTCCAGTGAACAAGTTTCCTTCAAAGTCCACCCTGACCTTTTTTCATCATCGGGTCCAGTATTGTGCTACGTACTATTACTCGTGAGCTTTTGGCGACTACAAATGATCTTTCGAACAGCAAACAGGCATGCAATAAGAAATTGCACATGCTAGTATAAATAATTTTCTAAGTGGTGACCAAGTGCATAATAAAGAATTACTGAGCAATGAAAGAAAAAATATAAACAATGTATAACAGCAAAGAACTATAAAAGGTTCTGTGATGAAACACATCATAACTTGCTCATAGAACTATATACAAAATAATTCCCAGAAAATGATCACTCTCTCTCATTACATAGCAGCTAAACTGCCTAAAAAGAAAGAGGAATGTAATTATTTAATGACTTCAAGAAAAAAAGGACTAATTTGAGCACAATTACCCAGTCAAAAGACATGACCAGTTTTTCATCACTCTATTAAGAATGCAAAACTAAAGAGAATGAACAAACAAAGAAGGAGCTTAAAACAAAGTTAGAGTTGAAAAACTAAAGAAAAGAATTTCACCAGGTTTTCGCCTGTTGCAGCAAGCAGCTGCCCTTGCCTTCAAGTTTAACTGAAAAAGTTACGTTTAGTATAATAGAAATCCAACAATATTGCTACACATCTCACCGTAACAATATATTGTGGAGTAAAGATAGGGCCTGCCAATG
Source organism: Dermacentor albipictus (assembly GCF_038994185.2). NCBI lineage: Eukaryota > Metazoa > Arthropoda > Arachnida > Ixodida > Ixodidae > Dermacentor > Dermacentor albipictus. Next base: position 47,559,573 of record NC_091830.1, read on the forward strand.
TGATTTAATGACTCATTGATGGATATTATATTCTTAGAATTATGTGGCGGACAAAAGAGATGTCACAGTGGAGGGCTGCAGGTTAATGAAGGTCACCTGGGGTTGTTTAATGTGCACCCAAAGCTGCATACAGGGGAATTTTCGCCTTCCATCCATCCCCGCTGTAATATGGCCATGAGAGCTGGGAATTGATTTGCAAAAGCTGTGTTTTGGTATTGCAGGTACATCTTTTCTAGCGTGTAGCTCATAAACTTGAAAAAAAAGAAAAGAAAGGAAGCGGGCAGAAGCGCTTATGTGTATCTCATCTTCGTTATATTTTTTATCAACTTTCTGCACTAAACAACACGCATAATTTACATTAAGTAAGCATGGGAAGCAGTCTGGAATGTGAACAGAGGCCTCATTCAGGCAGGCTGAGGAACAACAAGTGTTGCTTTCGTCCATGAAAACGAAATACTAGATCAGTCCGCATCTAAAGGCGGTACACATCTTCCAAAAAGCTATAAAAAAAGTTCAAACACATTGAGCCTTATCTTTTCCCTAACCAGTAATGAGCAGATTAGATAACCGTTAGACCATTAGGGTGACAGAATGGGTACCAAGAGAAGGTAAGCGCAGTTGAGGATGGCAGAAGACAAAGTGGTGCGACGCAATTAGGAAATTTGCGGGTGGTAGTTGGAATCGGTTGGTGCGGGACAGGGCTAATTGGAGACTGCAGGACTTTCGTCCTGCAGAGGACATAAAATAGGCTGATGATGATGATGAATTATTATCTAGCATGCGCTTCCTCTTTTTTTTAACACTGCACTCCCACTACTTTCAGGTCACGAACAGCATGCCCATATCAGCAGTGTTCCCGACAGGATAGTATCGGGCACACAGCACTGAAGAGTGTAAGTGATTGCATGACAGATGATGATTATTACTGGCTAGACAAGCAGAGAGTCAGAGAGTCCAAGTCAGAGCCGCAAGCCAGAGAGTCCAAGATGAGAAAGGACTCACCATTTCCCAAGACAGCTTTCATAAGACTGTTGCCGTAAGTTGTGTTAGGTGCATAAGGATACGGGGGTAGCACTTGGTATGTAAACTCCGGAGTGAATTCGGTGTAGATGGTGGCATTCATCCGCACAATCGGCTCCGTCCCATCGTTGAAGCCCAGACTACGAAGGTACAACAGCACTCCAGACAGCATGAGCGGTATCGCCATGGTGAAGAAAGTGAGCACATAGTGACGCTTGAACGAGTACACAACAATGTTCTTCCACAGGATCACTCGGAGCTGCCGGAAGAATGCCATGGTGCAACACTGGTGTGGGTCAGACACCTCGCTGCTGTCTTCTACACAGGCTTCAACGTTTCTTGAAAACAAAAACAAAAAACAAATGAATTAATGAACATCTAAATTCTCAGTGTCAATGTGACAGTCAAAATTTCAGGTGGCATGCTTTTTTTATGCTGAACTTTACTCATCTACCATCCTCAAAGAAATGGATATGTTTTGTTTTTCTCTCATGCAACAAGGGTACATCACAGTCGGGGAACAAGGATATCTGTCTATGTGGCCAGTTCAAACTGCAAAAATTTTAGCCTGACAAGGGCTAGTATAATGTTATAATTCCTTACGCTCGATTACACACCTTTCTAATCATCCACCACTCATGCATGGCCAACCATGCTCCTACTTGGTGAACTACTACTGCGCGGGCCACTGATGAAGTGTAGAAAGGAAAAAAAAACTGAATAGAATTGGCTACCTTATCCTGGCCAAGGTCTCCACACAAATAGTCATGCAAAAAGTTCAGTTTACAACCAATGTCTACATAGCCACAGATTTCAGCAATGAAAGCAAAATTCCAGCTGTGACTAAATGGTGTGTAAACCCCATCAAGCGAGCAGCCTTCACTGCAGCAGCTGCTCTGAACGGGCAATGAAGAACAGAATGGTGCTTAAACAAGCTAGTTGGTTTACAGCTCAAAGCAAGATTAACAGCTCAACTGCAAACGAAAGGCAAAGAAAACAGCGGAGTTTTGTTAAGTTCTGTGAGCTCCAACCTGAAGAGAGTAATCTTAGAGGCCATGGAAATTTGTATAATACCGAAATACCTGTGTCAGTGTGGTCTCAGCAGCATTAATGACAAAAGAAAATGCTTATCTTTGCATGCGATATCCATGCCACACGGGCACAGAAAATGACATTAACTTGCTAATGCCTTGTACTTTAATGCCATTTGCGATGTAGTGCATTTTCATAACTCATTTGGCCATCAAACGTATACTCTCGTTCCCAATGTCTCCCCATTCTGATGAGACTTTACAAATTCTTAGAGAAGAACAATTAATATATTCTTCACTTTCTTTTAATAACAGCCCCTTTTTTTGCGGCGTTGCGAGTTCAGACAATTATTACAACTCACTTGGCCATCGAAAGCATACTCTCATTTCCGATGTCCCCGCCGTGGTGACCACATTCAGATGATAGTAAACAAATTTGTAGGTAAGAACGACTAATGCAGTTTTCACTTTTTTTTTAAAAAGGAGCTCTTCATTTTCCTAGAGATCACTAGGCAATCTTGCTGCTACACATGGCTACAGCACTAATTGTGAGTGCGTTAGCCAGGAGAAGCTATTAAATCGCATTTAGTATGAGGCCTTGCTGGCCTCATACTGAAGCCTTCGAATTTCTCAACAATGTTTGGCTCAAGGAAGCACATACGCTGCAACAAACTGGAGCCCACAGTCAAAGTCTTCAGGATCGCTGCTTGAAAGCTTTGAAGGTGTGAGCGCCGTTTTCCCAATTTTAATGCTTTGGCTATGCTATGGATTGACCATTCAGCTAGCTTCGGCTTCAAACAGTTTACGGCTGGGTGCAGCAATGACATTCCTGAAGCAAACTAGATAAAATACGCCTATTAATGCTTCTCACACCATTTCTTAAACATATGCTCCCTAAATAACCATCTTTATGTTACAATTGGCAAGCAAACTTCATCGTTTCACTGTAGCTATCACCATCACAATGTTTAATGCCATTAAGTATGCGCGTGTAGCAGTGACCGAAGTATAATGGCATTAATAAATGAAGCGGTATGAGCCTTCGCATATAAGACGAAGAAGTGCGGGAACTGGGGGGACAGAGGAAGAGAAGAGAGAAGTGAGAAATAAATGTAGACGAGATGGACGCCAGTTCCACAGCAATGCTTTACGTCTACTGTGTCCTTTAACTAGGAACGCTACAATATTTTGGTGCAGCCGACAACTGACTCCAACATGTGGGTGACATTTTTCCTCGAGGAGACCTCCGCAGAGAAGATTATCTTTTCGAGATACCAAGCTCAAGACGAACCAGCGGTGGAACTACCTCGCGAACTCAACTCGGCAGAACTCGTGAACCTGGTTTTAGAGAAGGCTTCCATAGACATTGCTGAACTACGTCGAAAGGGTGCGGTGAAAGTGAACTTGCGTCTGGCGATCTTCGACGAATTAGTTCTTCAATCGATGCGTCGAAAGGACTCTGGATCACGGTCTTCGACAGAAGAGGTGAGCCTCGTTTTGAAAGCTCTTCAGCTACAACAAGAACAGATGGCGCAACACTGGGTGACGTCACTTATAAGCTCTCTAAACGCTGAGAAGCCGGCGACTAATTTTGTAGAACCCGATGCGTTTGACGGCATGTCTTCAAGCCCAGAAAGTTGGCTTGAATTCTATGAATATGCCACTGGGAAGAACAAATGGCACTCTAGTGAGGACAAGATTACCAACATGCGTAGTTATTTAAGAGGTGTTGCACGGCAGTGTTACAATCTGCACATTATTGAAGATGTTGGCAACTCTTGGAACCAGTGGAAGGAAAAATTCTTGACATTCCGAAGCAACCCAGTGCAAAGATGGGATGCTGCGCTTAATTTCAAATTCAAGCAGGGCTCCCCCGTTGAGTATTTCTTTGAAAAACGCCGCCTTTTAAAGCTGGCTGAGCCTATGCTTCCTCCTTCTGCTATAGTAGCACTAATAATGCACGGATTGCCCGCGGAAGTCCTCAAGCTAGTGCAAGCACGATCACCTAAAACTATAGACGGGCTCCTGGAGTGCCTTCACGACATACCATCTACTTCAGAAGAAAATATAACCGCTGGCTCAAGCAGTCGCTTCAGATGGACCGGCGCCGATTGGTCAAGCCGTAATCCGCGAGAACCGAGCCGCCTTGCAGGCAGTACAGAGAACTTGGGTTGGCGTGCTCCCAGAGGTCGAGTGAATAACGTCGACAATGACCCTGTCCCCCTACTTTCAGGCGCTCAAGAGTCTCCGATGACAAAAAACTAATAAACAAGGGTGATCAGTCCGACCCGATGACCACAACTGAGACTGTTTATTTAACTTGCTCTAGCTTACTTCACATTCCTGTCAAAGTGGGAAATAGAGATATGATGGCTTTGGTTGACAGCGGTGCTTCTGTGTCTATAATAAATGCCAAGTTGGTAGATTCAAGTCACCTGCGTAGTGGAAGAGTACTACGGGTGCAAGAGTACGATGGAAAAGTGACAATGCATAATCAGTGGGCCTCAGTAAACATCGAGTTCCAAGGTCATGAAATAGAGAATGAAGTACTGGTGATAACGGGGGTGACGTACGACTTTCTGCTATCCAGACCAGGTATAAAGAAACTAAAAATCAACGTATACGGGGACGATGCAGTTTTAGTGGAAGGACTATCAAGGGAAGAGACACAGCAAGATAGAAAAGATAACCTGCGAATTGTCAAGTGCGTGGAGGATATTGCAACGACCTACCCTGAACTGGTATGCATAGGAAGCTATCCACAAGCGATGAAGTCGCACAAAGTGCCTTTCCAACTAACTGACAAGACCGTCATCCGAAAATCACCTTATAACATGTCAAGAGAATGCAAGATATGGTTGAAGAAAGAATTGCAGGAGATGCTAGACGCCGATATAATCAGGCCTTAGGTATCGCCCTTCACTTCTCCTATAACTATTGCGCCGAAGAAAGATGGAACTTTCAGACTGTGCACAGATTACAGGGTTCTCAATCGCCAGACAGAACTTATACCATTTCCCATGCCGAAGATAGACACGATTATAGATGAGACAGGTGGTTGCCAGAGTTTTTCATGCATTGACTTGTGCAAAGGTTTCTGGCAGATCCTGCTAACCGAAGAAAAAAAAATGTACACTGCTTTATCACGCCCTTCGATCTGTATGAGTATAACCGGCTTCCTTTCGGCTGGAAAAACTCGCCAGCATGGTTCCAGACGATTATGAACGAAGTCCTGAAGCCTTTCCTAGGTGTCTTTTGTAAGGTGTACATAGACGATATTATCATCTTCTCCAAAACAGAGGCTGAACATCAGAAACACCTTTCTCAGGTATTAAATGCCTTTAGCTTGGCACAACTCAAGGTTAATTTTAAGAAAAGTGCATTCTTTCAAAGAAAGCTGTGTTTCTTGGAAGAGTATTTGATGGGACTACCAAAAGCACGAAACAAGAGTCCGTCGAGAGAATATCCCAACTGGTGAAATCATATGACGTCCACTCATTGCGTGTGTTTTTGGGATTAGCAGGACATTTCAGACCTTTCATAAAAGACTTTGCTATAAAAACAAGATGCCTCACGCACCTAACGCAGAAAGAAGTTCCATTTGAGTGGGATGAGGAATGTGAGAGAGTCTACCGTGATCTGGTGCACAGAATCTCTGCTGACCCTATTCTACGCATACCAGATTTCATTTTACCCTTTGCACTGAATACCGATGCCTCACATTATGGAACAGGTGCAGTCTTGTACCAGAAATGTCCAGAAGCATCTGGCCGAGAAAAGCGACATGTAGTAGGCTACTACAGCTACACCCTCAAGCCACCTGAAGTCAACTACACCACTACTGAAAAGGAAGCTCTTGCTGTCCTTAAAGCAATCCAGTACTTCCGTACGTATCTAGAAGGTGCGAAGTTTACTTTGTTCACGGATCACCAGGCACTCACTCATCTCTTGAATATGACCCAACCTTAGGGATGTATCGCCAGATGGTTGAACTACTTGCAGCAGTTTGATTTCACCATCTCCCACAGACCTGGACCCCTTTTGACTGATGCAGATGCATTGTCTAGACTGATGATACAGGCCAACAAAGAACAATTGGAAGAAATCAATGAAGCAAAATTGTGGGAAGGCACTAAACAATTCATTTTTATGGCAGGTCGCTATCAAGTCCCGCCAACGCTGGTTCCCAGGGTGCTTTATTTGTACCACGATAGCCCAGAATCTAGAGGACACGACGGATTTTGGAGCACCTACAACAAACTAGTCAAGGGACTTACGTGGCCTCACATGAAAGAAGACATCAATCAATACGTTCGTTCATGCCACATTTGTCAAGTCAACAAAGTGAAATATAAGCAGCCTACGGATGCCATGATGATACCTTGCCACTCGAACGTGTCTTTTGAAGTTATACACCTGGATTTTGCCGAGCTAAATAAGAAACGAGAAAGAGTCCGAAAAACGCAAGCTTTTCTTCTGGCCATAGATGAGTGCACCAGGATGGTCGCGGCACAGGCAGGAAAAGAAGATGCGAATAGTGTCATCGCCCTCCTCCAACGGGATATGTTTAGGACAACCAGGAAGATCGTATGTGACAACGGTCCAGCGTTCAAGAGTGAAAAACTAGCAAGATGGGCTCGAGACCACAATATATCAATCAAATTCTGTGTGCCATACCAGCCCGCGGCAAATGGGCTTGCAGAGCGTGCTATATGATATGTGAAACAATACATCAGGATGTACGATAGTTTCCCTAGTGGATGGAAATGCTCTTTAGAAGCAGCTGTAAGACATCACAATCGCTCCTACACAAGTGGTTTGGGATGCAGCCCGCAGTTCGCTTCTTCAGGAGAGGCCCCTATTCTTCAGGTAGACCGTGAACTGGGGCTGTTAGAAAATCTCAAGATCGTTGAGGAAAGGAAACAAAAAACACAGGAGGAGAGGTACCGTAAACGAATGAAAAAAAATTCTGACAAGAGACATTGCTCAGATATCCCGGACATTCAAGTCACCGACCTCATTCTAGTTAGGAAAGGAGTAAGAGAATCCAGTGCCAAATTTTATGGTCCTTACTCTGTGACAAAGACAGCCACTCAGAAAGGAATATTGAAGACTGTGTGGTACATTGGTGAACGGGGCTCAGTTGAGTGTGCTCCGATTGGAAATGTTTTCAAGTATTACACCAGGAGGGGTTAGCAAAAGAAACCTGGAAGGGTGAAGCGGTATGAGCCTTCGCATAGAAGATGAAGCGCGGGAACCGGGGGGACAGAGGAAGAGAAGAGAGAAATAAATGTAGACGAGATGGACGCCAGTTCCACAGCAATGCTTTATGTCTACTGTGTCCTTTAACTAGGAATGCTACAATAAATTTAAGGTCCTACACTTTTAATGGCATTGACCTCGCCTGTGTGGCATGCTAATTTGTATCTGCAGCATGAACTTATATCGTCATCGCGACGTTTAATGTCGTTGAATAGGTGCATGTAGCAGTAACCGAAGTATAATGACATTAAGAAACTTAAGGTCTTACACCTTTAGTGGCATTGACCTCACCCATGTGGCATGCTGATCTTCTATCTGCAGCATGAAGTTAATGTATCTACATTTTACAAGTGTGTACACTGCTGCATATACAAGTGCATGTGTGGGAATAGAACTGAGTTGTTAGTTTGAAAGTATTCTCGTCTTCCTCATCGTCTTTCATCGGCAGCTAAGCTGAGAAAATTGCTTTGAGTGTAAAACAATGCAGACTAGTCCAACATGTCTATGGCAGCGTGGTTAGTAATCATTGCATTGCCCTTGAATTGCAAACTTCTGTGACAAAAAGAAGCACTGTTCCATCCCTTCACAAAGCACAATTTGTGTTTGCCCCATTGAAGTGATTTCCACATATACATGCAGTTCATAAAACATTACTTTGGTAGAAGTTCATGGCATGTACAGGCGTCTAAGTGCATTGCCATTTCATATTTAAGGCACAATCGTACTTTCACTAAATGGCCGTGATGATTGGGTGAAAGACGTTAGAGTAACCACGCCCTCTCCCTCTTCTGCATGCATTAAGTGAGGTCGGGGTGCTTTCAAATTGAAAGTTTCAGTTTCCATCAAGACCGGACTTGATCAATCAGCAAGGCTTCTCTTTCATCTGCCAGCTTCCGGATACTTCAACACGTTCACTTGAGTGATTCATTATCCCGCATTGATTCATGACAACCCGTGCGAAATAATTCACTTTTTTTTCGCTAACCACCTACCTCGACGCAACCCGATACGAAATGACAGGCAATAACCGTCCGCTGCGTCGCAGTTAGCTTATATTCCCGTGCAAATGAAGCTGATCTTAATATTTATTGGTACGAGCAAGGTTTCACGCGCTAGAGGTTTGTGTGCTCTTTGCTAGAAGAATGCCGGAACTGAACATATCAATCTATGGTACTCAACCTGACGAAAAGTCAAAGGTTTCGCCATAATTAAAGCGAGGAATGAATCCTGCGAGATCACGCCGTAAAGGCTAAACTTGCAAGAACAAATCAAAACTTACCTAATGTAACCCGTTTTCGGTGCTGCGAAGTATCACATTCGCGGTGCCATCGCCTCCGATGCACTGTCACGTCAGACTAGGAAAAGAGTGCTTCCTTTTAGGCGAGTCCGCTAATGCAGGGGGTGACGCTGAGTCGAACGTTGCTGCGATATCGGCAATGCGGCAACGCTGAACGAAACAGCCGTCCAACGTCATGTTTTTATCTTTCCGACCCTCATGACGAACTTTATCGCTCAATAGGTTGACGCCGCGATAGTTGCGGCCCAGCCGGCTCACAGTGGGATCAGCAGTTCCCCACGAAGGCACCACAGCGGCGACTGTGGTTTCCGTCTTCTCTACGTTGCGCTTTTCTGTAGTATTCCAGTTTCCGTGCTGCTGTGTCGGTACGCATTCGAGTCAAATGCGCCGTAGACAGCTGTTAATGGAGCATGTCACTGTCAGGCTGGGCCAATCAGCGCATTGTCCAAATATGTCAGAGCGATACGTGCAGACGGGCGCCGGCAAGCGAAATCGACAAAAGGAAACACCTGCCGCTCTTAGCAACAACTTTACGGCAACGGAGCAACGACGCTCGTGAATGACGCCATGTTGTTGCAATGTAGCCGGACTAGAGAAAATCCAAGTCAAGACTGGGGCTTGGCAATGGGTTTCGGTTTTGTTTTCGAGCAGCTCTTGCGAGCAGATGGAGGGGTGCGGATGTGTACTTTCTTTTTTATGCGAAGCATACTAGCCGCACAACCACGCTCTTCCTTGCTGCGCCGCGCACGGCCGCGTAGCTACCATATGACGTCATAACAGCTGCAAAGCGGACGCTTAAGCTTCGCCTTCAAGAGTGGAACGCGACAGCGTTCCCGTCGACCCGCCAAGGGATGTAAGACAATGGGCTACGGCGCAGCGACTACGCGCCCCGCATCGGACGCGGTGAGCGTCGAGCAACGCAGCGTTCGGCGCGACAACGAAATGTGCGCCTGAGCAAGCGCCGCATGCCTGAGCCGACGCCGACGACACCGGCTTTTCTGCGACACGAGCTCCTTAACGCTGTCGCGTTAAAATAAAGGCTAGTATGCTTCGCATCCTGGGCTTAACCTTAGCTAAGCCACAGCCAATTTTTTTTTTTTACTTAGGTACATACGTGCATGTATTCTCAATGAACAAGAACTAATTACATACACCAGAAACCGCCTTCGTGGTGAATGTATTTGCAATAATTTGTGCCTCTTTCTTTTTCTTGGTTTACGTTATTATTTAGCTTCCGATCCGTATAGCGGTGTCTCAATTCCTCGAACGCGCAACAACAACGACGACAAAAGTTATACGTTACATACTTTTTTCGTGCGACGGATTCAAAACACGCTCAAAATGTCGAGCGGCTGTGGACTCTTGATGAGCTATAGCATCTTCAACAGTTTTCGAAAACTGGTGGTGTGGTACCACATATGAGAACAAAGGTATTATGCGGGTGTGGCAGTGGTCACCAACGCACCGTGATCGTCTTACCTAAGAATGGGGTAACAGGGCCAGAAAAGGTGGCAAAGGCGCGCCGCAAAGTACCTATCTCGCCCCGCGTTGCAGTTGGGCTCATTGTGAAAGAGGAGAAAATGACCGATGCGGTGCGCGACCATCTTTCGATCGACGACAAGGTCAACACGTAGGTGGGCGCTCTGCACCACTTCAGTAGGTGTTGCCACTGCACCAGGCTTATTGACGCGCGCGTCAGTAGTTGCGACCCTCAATTTTCGTGGAGTGTTAGCACAAGCTGCACAGCGAAACTGCGTTGGTTTTGGTGCTCACTCAATTTTAACTTGTCTCACAGTTATAATATGGACAAGTTGGCACTAGAATAGACCAGAGAATACACCTGTTTACACATGTATAACAGGGCGACTAGGTAAGAGTTATTCTAGACGTACAATGAAGTTTGGGTTTTTGATTGTACAATGCCTCTTCGGAATACTATATAAAGATTTAATTTTGTTGAGTGTCCGAGGTATCCTGGAACGATACCATCGTTACCAAGCTGGTAGCTAAGTAATAAAGCATATAAAGCGAGATGCAAAATTATTGTCAATATGTATACTTATCCTTGGGAGGGGGAGAGGGGGAGGTTGGCACCGCTACAGTTGGACGGGAACGATAGGCTGGATGTGTTGCTGTAAAGCAATTGTCAAACACTTAATAAGCACAACAACGAAATGTTTGGCATGTATAGCGAAGGATTCCACATGTTCCGTACAAACTAACACCTTTCATGTGTATTGTAAACGCCTCTGCAGCCAAGACAACTACAACAAATTTGTCTGTTCGACAAATAAGCCTAGGCGCGCGCGTTTCCGATGGCATTTGAAGCGTCTGAACGCACAGTGGCTTCTTTAGAAACCGAGTAGAAATGTATAAAGCATAGTTTTGTTATCTGCGTGGTCTCTTCTTAAAACTGTTGTTGGACGCCCGCGACACTGGTTACTGAACACGATGACAATGACGTGCTGGTTAAGGCATGAAGGTGGAAGTGTGTAGGGCTTCTGCAGAAATGGTTACCTTGCGTTAAACACTGAAGTTATGACCCAAATAGCCCTCCAGAGCCCGTAATCGGTTGCACAAGTCACTCCCCTCCGCAATTTTCTTTATCTTAGTCACCTAAAATCTCGTTTTTCTTACAGGCGAAGTCTGTGTAGTCTAGCGGTGCTTTTTTATGCTGGCACTACTGCCGAAATTGAAGACTTTTGTGCGACACAGCAGGCACATTGTGGTACGGAATGTGTATACACACTGGTGCTGCGATTGCGCCGATCGGCACGACTCTTCGACGTCCTGCATGGAACAGCGATTCGACGACCTTTGCACCTGACACGAACTGATGTGCATCACCATATGCCAAGAGAGGGAACACGTTGGAGGACCCCTTGACGCACCACTCCATTCACCTGCACGAAGGCAGCGCCACTTCTCAACACACGCTAACTGGAAATAAGAAATGACCCAATGACGCGAGGAAAAGTTGGCAGAAGCTTATAAAGTACAACATTAGACAATGCATCAGTCCAGCTTACACAGTTTCGTTCATGCTACTTCATTTCCGAGGGCCACTTTTGCGACACTTTCAGAGCCAAATTAAAAATGCCATTCCTTGTTGTTAAAAACAACGCTCATTTCCGTCCATGCGACACGCGATGTTCTCATTCCTACCACAATTCGAAGAGATGCCTGAGCGGTAGCCAGCCCCTCTATTATATGAAAAGTTGAAAATAATAATTTTTTTCTGTGTTATTTCCAGTGCCTCTCTGAAATACTTATTTCCTGACACTTAATTTTTTTACTGGTGCACACAGCCTGCTAATGCTCTGAAAATTCGCCCGTACATCACGTATAATATGCCCCCTGTTCTATCAGAATGTCAACTTTGATGCACATATCCTTTCACAACATTGAGCAAGCTTCCTGCGTGGTTTATAAAGTACGCTCATAAAGCTTTCGGCACAAATCACATTTATAACACAAGGCCTTCATTAATTCTGTGCAAGTATACAATTTCTACCACCTTTGCTTTTTTCAAGGCGTCGGGGAAACATTGCAAGCGTTTTAACGCCTCAATGCAGCAAAAAATAAAAAAGGGAAACGAAAGTTTAGTAATTGTCATTTGGTTATTAATTTTACACACTCTTAGCGGCATTATGCAAATTTTTGTGTATTACTGGCAATACTGCCGACATTCCCTTTAAATATGTAACTCAGCTAAGCGTGCGCACTTGAAAAAAAAAAATTCTCAGTGCCCTTCCACTCAGTGAAGAAGGATGACCAGCGAAGCTGTGTATGTGGGCCCCTAACTGGCGAACTGCACCTCCGCCGTGGGTCGGGCCGGTATTGCACTATCTTCGGCATCGGCCCACGAACGGGGAAAGCTTAATGCCTGCTTCTTCATGAAGTACCATCTAGCTTATCAGGACGTCTTAGGCTCTTATTATAAACCCCGCGAGTGACGTAGTTCTCTCATGACACCATTGAAATAAGTATACAACATTTTTGAGCGCTTCTAGTTGCACTAGCTATACTTCGCTGTAGGCTCCGTGTGGTCGAGTTTGCGGCTACTCTGGCGCCATCTGCCGCAGCGATGCGACAGTACTGGGAAGGTGGCTCTGCGGCTCGGTCGGCTCGACGCGTGTTACTTCACGCGCATTGCACTTCATTTCGGCCAAGATAGGAACCGATTTGTTTTGTTATTGATCCTCCCTTTTTTTTCGGATGCGTCTTGTGACAGTGCAATGGCATGCGCTTCGTTGACGAGTGTCGAAATAGCGTAGCTGCGAAAAAGAACAAGTGGAACCGGCGATATCGCTGAGTATGACTCGCAGCCACGAAGGCCAGCCCGGAATAAATTAGTACATGTTTATTGGCAGGCCTTGCGAAATAGAACGGCGAAAGAAATGGATCGCAGCTGTGAAGGGAGCTAAATAAGTCGGCTTCTGTCATCATATTTGTGGGGAGGGTTTGTTTTGTAAATCGTGCTAGACGTGCGCATTTCGCATCTTGTGCTACTCCAGCGGTCGTGGCCGGGTCAACTGGTCAACATTTAAAGGGCAATTGTCACGACTGCGCTGATTTGACGACTGCTTAGCGTAGCCTTAGCATTTGGTACGATCAAGATAACACTGGCGTGTGTGATGAGCGACATTTTATGCCGAGGAAGCTTATTTTATGCTGGCGAGCGCTGATTCATCGATGACACTCGTTTCGGCTGCTCGCGTCAGAGACGCAGTTTCAGATGGTGCGATTTTTCTTGCGGCTTTACGCTTGCGAAATCGCCTTGCAAAAGCAAAGCGCATGTGGAAGCAAACGAATTCGCAAGCGAAATGTGACCTTTGGGAAAGGGCATATGAACATCGATCATTGTAATGAGGAAATATGAACATTCGCGTCATATAAGCTCTCATCGATCACGTGGTTAGTAAATCTCGTTTTTTCAAATGCAGATGGCTCCGACTGGGTCCCAAACGAATCAACCAACCAGGATATGCTCCAATCATTTCATCAATGGAGAAAAGAAAGCAAAATCGAAAGTCATCCTCAGAACAACCCGACGCTTTTTGCGGACGTTTGCAAGGCGCCAAGCTGACGAGAATAATTTGACTAATAGAAAGACCCGATCGACAAGGGCTCGTTTGTATCACTAGCCGCACGAAGCGACTTGTAGTCGCGTCAATTACGCCGCAAGTAGGTCCCAGTTCTGTGTTCACCAGTGCAACAATGACAGACTGCTTACAACTGCTTCGAAACCACAAAAGCTTTCGTTTGGCGCCGTGCCAGACAACGAAGCGCAGAGAACGTTAGATTACCGTGGTGTCTCACAGTCACTTTCGATCAAGATCGCGCCAGACTGAATCGAACTTCTCAATTTCGGTCATGCATGGTCACTGCTACACGGTCCAACAATTCGAATCGAGCTAGTTTAGTTTATTCGGCATAACGGCGCTGCGACGATCGCGATCGTGAAGTTCGAACTCGATGCACGGATTGCGATCGACTGAACGCATATCGAGTGAAATTGCGATACAATTTGACCGTGCAGCTGTTCCCGGTCCAGATCGAATTGTATGGCGATCTAAAGTAACAATGTGACACGGACATGAAATGGTAGGCCGCAGTTACAACGCGTCGGAGCGAAATGAGGCATGCATCGCCAACAGCGAGGCGTCGATTAAAAAGCGGTTAACCTTTTAGAAGCACAACGTTTTCAGGGTGCCAGTTTAGTGGCTTCAACGCTATAGTGTCACACTAGGCTTTACTGACGTGCGGGATGGCCTCGTACAGTTGCTTTCCCTGCTGTGAACGGCACTTCGCGTGAACGTCCAGGCCGGCCACTTCTGTCGCGGAGAGAGCGTGTGAAGTGGCGCACCGCTTGTCTCCGCTGGCAAACGCTGCAGCATGAAAGTACTCTTCTGTTGTTCCTTTATTATGCCTAAACCTGTAAAAAGTATTTGCGACGTCCCCGAGAACCACACTTGCACCTTCATGCACACACACAAGAAAAGAAAACGGCGAATCACGGATATATACGTGCGGCTTTCGGCGACATGTGCACGAAGTTTGCATTTCGCGATCTGTCCACCTTCCCAGTGTCGCGCCGCTCACCACAGGTGGCGCTGATTAGCGCGGCACCGCTGCTGCTCAGTGGCGCCACCTGTTCGTTGGATGGAGCCTATAAAAACGTGTATCTCGGAAGCAATGCCAGGCATGTTAGCAAAATATTTATTATAGAAGCTGCCCATCATCATCATCATCATCTTTTTATGTCCGATGAAGGGCGAAGGCCTCTCCCTGCGATCTCCGATTTCCCCTGTCTTGCGCAAGCTGATACTAACTCGTGCCTGCAAATTTTCCAATTTCATCACCCCACCTAACTTTCAGCCGTCCCCGACTGGGCTTCCCTTCCCTTGATGTACATTGTGCCCGTATACCATCAGAAGTAAAAATTTGTTCGCTAAGTTTCTCTTTAATTTAGTTTTCCTTCAAATTATGAGCATTCCCACAAACAAAAGCTAAATTATTATTTAGTAAAAAACAGAGTACACCCGCGCGAGCAATATGATACAGCAAGCTTTTCTTCAACTTAGGAACAACGCAGCAGCTTTTAGGAACAACTTGGCTCTTTTCCCACCGTGGGGAAAATAGATGTTTTTGTAGGTTATGTCAGATATCTTTTTCTGAAGGAAATACTGCACTAAAGATTTTATGTAACCCATAAAAAAGGCAGAATGAATGCACTTTTCACGCATAAAAGTTTTATTAATGAGTTTATGCATAAAGAAGATATAAATTGCCAGGATCAAGATTTTTGGATAAAATTGAACAAAGTTTGTAAAAGCACGCTTGTATCTACTCAGAAAAATACGTAACAAAAATATTGAGATATACAAAATGTATTGCCGTCTAATAGGCACCGTCTCCGAAAAAATCTAAATTTCTAAATGTAGCCGCTAAGCACTACAGCTGGGCGAGCCTGGCTGCCGGCGCCGATGTTCCCGGCTGGTTTGCCTCGTCGTCGCTCTCAGAATCAAAGGTCGACGAAAAGGCCGCATCTGAAGACTCGCTGCTGCTCGATCCATCGAACAAATCAGCCGCACGCGCAGATGTGCGACATTTGGAAGCGCGCACGGCGCTTCCGGAGACGGCCATTTTCGCTTTCTATTTTGACGATCGCGAAACTACAGTGCCTAGAATATACTCTAGACATTACAGCGAAACTCTGGAGCACGTTCAAAAATCACCGCCTGGTGGTAAAAAAGCGAACTGTTTAGAAAACAAAAAACCATAGTTCTCCTCCTCCACGTCCGATAGCACAGTGTGTCCGTGAGCTGCACGGAAGGTCTCGAAAGCGGTGTTTCAAACCATTGTGGTGAGCGGGCCAACATGTGCTAGGCTCGTATATGTGACCAATACCTAGAGCCGAGGGTAATATTCTTCACTGCTAGATTTTACATAGATGGCGAGCTTGTTCTCTGGGCACCAATGCTGCCCAACTCGCAAGGACGCGAAAGCAATTTTAAAATAAGGTACAGCTCACAGGTCATGACTGAGCATGCACACTTTGTGGGAGCACGAAAATGTACAGCCTGAAAACAGTTACGGATGTTGAACTGCTGGTATCTCTTGACAGTTCAAAAAGAAGCTAACATTATATAGAAATGATCAGCAGCATCAAGCAGCGATAGCGCAGACACGCGCCACGATTGAATACACTGATAACGCAAGCAAATGAGCAAAGCACGCAGGAGGGAAAAAAGCGTGGAGGAATACGCTGCACCCTCCCCGCCTACTAACCGCGGAGATCAACCCTCTCACCAACTTTCGTTTCGTCGTCTATCGCGACATTGACGCTTTCGATGTCTGCAATCCGCAAGGGGAAGAATTGGCGCTGGTGCCGTGGAAGTAGGCGAGACAACAGACAAAGGCTAAGATTCCGCCTTGTGGCATGGCTGCATGCCTGCATGCAGTCGTATGTGACGTAATTTATTTGTCGATGAAGATACAAAACTTCTAAACCCGTTCACTATCGTTAAAAAAATTATGGGGTTTTACGTGCCAAAACCACTTTTTTATTCTGAGGCACGCCGTTGTGGAGGACTCCGGAAATTTCGACCATCTGAGGTTCTTTAATGTTCACCTAAATCTAAGTAGACGGGTGTTTTGCATTTCGCCCCCATCGAAATGCGGCCGCGGTGGCCGGGATTAAGTCCCTGTGACCTCGTGCTCAGCAGCCCAACACCATAGCCACTGAGCAACCACGGCGGGTCCGCTCACTATCGCTATATCTTGCTCAGTGTAAACTTAAACAAAAAAGTATCCCCTCACATCACCATCATTTTTATTCGGGCATTTACTATGAGAAGTAAGCCTCGACATCGACTCCCGCGGACTCTGCTATGTCGATGGTTTAGCACAGGACCCAAACAGACAGACGCCACAGGAGTTTAAATAAATGGAACCCGGAAGCGAAGTTTGGCATGCCTCACAAGATCTAACGCAAGCAAACATGCGTGGTGTAGACTGAATCAACACCTCCTAGAACTCTAGGAGGTGTTGGCTGAATTAACCTTGGTGTCACGTCCCCCGGGTGCTATGCACGTTCCCTACGTTGCAGTGTCGCTGGTCCAGAATTGCGAACACTCTCAGGTGCCAAAAACGGCAGGAGCACACATAGATAGCACATACAGACAGCAAACCACTCTCTGATGAGTTTCTTATGAATACTTGGCCTGAAGCAACCAGCGCTTTTCAATGAACGCCTTTCACGCCAGTGATACAGCAAGCTGCGCCATGAATGGCACTGGTGATGTGCCACTCTTCAAAGAAAACCTCACTAACTTGGATCACTGAGTCCGTGCCACTTCGCCCCGGTGCGTTCGCACGCACCGGCGCGCCACGCTTCTGGTCTCAGAGGCCATGTGTGGACTTCTCGGCAGTGCGTGAAGGAGAAGCTGGCTTCTCGCCCGTAGAGGGTATGAGCCAGTGTTTGGGCGTAAGAAGACGACGGTGCCCCGATCTCGGAATGGTATACGGGGTTAAGGAAAAGGCAGTTTGCCCTTCCACACCGGCTCCAAAAGACTGTGTCATGAAGCCTGAAACTTCTGCGTCCGTGTTACCAAGCAGAAAGTCTGGCGTACAGCAGGATACCGCAGAACAGGAGCCGAGTCCAGCTCAAGAGCTTGGTGAGCGCTTGCGGATACTGTCAACCGCTTCCTGTCACATGGCGGGAAAGTTGCATCGAGTAAAAACGAGCAATAAACGGGCAGAATCGGTGACTCGTTCCAAGGGTGTGACTGTGGCTGCGTTTTAGATAGTTCCGATGTTATATTACAAGAGAAACGACATTCGTGGTTTTAAAGTATTAAGTAACGTAACTCTAAATGGAGCATTAGATCCGTTGCTTTTGAACAATACAATTGATGAGATGGAGCAAGGATTGAATATATGCGTAAAATGTTCTTTTAGTACTCCCTTTATATTTGGTATTCTAGGAATTGTGAGCCTTTTCTGTCTGCGCTTTCTGACAAGCGACATAAAAACAGAATCACACACGCACACGCACGCACGCACGCAAAGTGCCACCGTTGCGCACTAATTTCATACCCAATTTCATACCCAAGCGGGTTGCGGTCCTTCGCCAAGGTGCTCTTAGGGGCAGCTTGTACTCACACGCTTTTCAATCGCTTCCTGTATACAAAATGTTATATCTTTGTACATTCGACCAAGAGTTTTTGAGAGGTTGAACATACAGTCTTCGAGGACATGAATAAAGTAATGAGCACCTAAGACGGGACCCGAGAAAGAGGACGGACGTCGGTGGTGGTGGTGGGACCCGCCTCATCCTTCGTGTCTTGTCTCAGGCGATGTTTTTCGAATCGCTAATACCCGTAAACTAACCAGAGCTGGTAAATGTCTTTCTTCTGTTAGTATGCATTGTCGCTGTCGCGTGCGCAGAGCTGGAGCACGTAAGCCACCAGGTCACGGGGTCCAGAGAGCCTTTCACGGCCGACAGTCCAAAACCAGCAGAGCTGGCGAAATCGCAAGGTATCGACAGCGGGAAGAGAGGCGCCCTGTTCAACTTTGCGGTCGTCGTGGTGGCGCTGACCATCGCATGTGTCCTTGTCGTCGTGCTAGAGACCTTATTCACTGGCCTCAAGGACATTTTGGCCAGGGAGTACCGCTCCCACGGATGCACTGCGACACCATCTACGGTGCCACCCCCCACGAAAATAGAATGAGCTGCCTTGTGTGCGGTGAGGGACGTCTTTCAATTTACCTTGCTTTACTCTACATCAAAGGATGCTGGGCGAGCATAAAAAAAAAGGCCGCAGAAATGCTCCTTGACGGAAGACTCTGCTCCTAGACTCGCACACCATGGATGTCGCACGGCACTCACATCCTTTTCGTATTTCTACTTGAAGAACACCTACGGAAAGGACCGTACTGTTCAGCCGAAACAGTTTTACTTGCACAGAATAGAAGAAAAAGAAGAAAAATGCTGCAAGAATAAATACAGCACGTGTGCACCTAACAAGTTTGAAAGTATAAAGATAAATGAAAACAAAAATTTGTCTCCGATCCATGCTTTGAAGGTTCTTGGACTGCGAAGCTGTAAACGACAATAACGATTGCCCATTGCGACGTAGCTCGAAATTATTCACATGGCGACATTCACTTGCGCTTTGCCTAATAATGAGCCGAAGACGTTTCAACAGCCTGCGGCTTGGCTTGCGCCGCTAGTTCGTGCACCTACAAAGAGTGGACCAGAGAGAAGAGAAATGCACTTAACCACACTTTAGGCACGCCTCGTATATGCTCGCTGCTCTTCAGGAAGGACCACTATACGTGGCCTTCCCGTAGCACTGTCGCAGCACAAATCAGTTGCTAGGTGGGATCTTCTTTTACATACCAAAGTGTAGTTAGGTCACCCCCTGCTTCGTATTGTATACAGTGGCCGCTTCCCGGCAACTGCAGCTTATGCAACCGTAATCTTTACTGGAAAATGCTTGCTGCGAACGCCATGCGCGAAGGCGAGCTTTCTGGTTCCTTTTGTTGCCCCCCTCCCCACATGGCCGGTGCGCCAGTGCCACAGATGCGTGAAAGCGAGCGCCATCTTGTGGTGTTGCAAGGAACCCAGCGACGCGCGCCTCCCCCTGATTGGTTGAGTTTTTGCCCACGGACACGACAGACCCATTGGGAGGTAGGGCTATACAGTGAAGTAGGGCTATACAACTTCACTGTAAAAAAAAACGTCGTTGGGTGTGCGGAGGTTCTATATGGTGCCCATGCAGCTATTACTACTATTATTATCTTTTATTTCGGTGGATTTACCTCAAGACATAGGTAATAAAAGGATGAACACGCGCTGCAGCGAGTGTTCGTCCTTTTACTACCTATTTCTGAAATGTTTGAAAATTCATCTCCAAGGCAGCAGTTGTTAAGACGCATGGCTCGGGACGGCAAAGAGGATATGACCCCAGCGGTAGACGTGCTTCTTGTTCTTTTGTATCGTTGCATTATTTTTGTGGCACACATATATTCCGCTCTTCGCAGCAGCTGTGCATTAAGCTTAAGAGAAAATGTCGCGCCAAAGCTAGAAAAGGAGGAAAGGGTATCGACATGGACAAGCGCAGACTTTCAGTTAAATTTCATTGGGCATGCGCGCTAAAGTCCTCATATTGACGCCTCTGAAATAAATAAAGCAAATGACAGAAAGAAACCTAGACGTTGTAATTTTGTTCCAGCTCGAGAGCAGCTAACATGCGTTTTAGGCGAAGCAGCTAATGCTCATAATTTATCAGGATAGTCCATGAACACCGCATACCTATACAGGGTGTCCACCTATTATGCACCAAGATTTAGAGATAGGCAAATGCCACGCAGTTGGACAGAATCAAGGTAATGTTGTTTGCTGTCGCTTGGAAACGCTCAGATTATTTTTTTTTGCATTCCACCTAATTAGATCATCATCATCATCAGCCTAGTTACGCCCACTGCAGGGCAAAGGCCACTCCCATACTTCTCAAACTACCCCTGCCATGTACTAATTGTGGCCATGTTGTCCCTGCAAACGTCTTAATGTCATCCGCCCACCTCACTTTCTGCCGCCCCCTGCTACGCTTCCCTTCCCTTGGAATCCAGTCCGTAATCCTTAATGACCATCGGTTATCTTCCCTCCTCATTACATGTCCGGCCCATGCCCATTTCTTTTTCTTGATTTCAACTAAGATGTCATTTACCCGCGTTTGTTGCCTCACCCAATCTGCTCTTTTCTTATCCCTTAACGTTACACCGATCATTCTTCTTTCCATAGCTCGTTGCGCCGTCCTCAATTTCAGCAGAACCCTTTTCGTAAGCCTCCAGGTTTCTGCCCCATATGTGAGTACTGGTAACATACAGCTGTTATACACTTTCTTTTTGAGGGATAGTGGCAACCTGCTGTTCATGATTTGAGAATGCCTGCGAAACGCACCCCAGCCCATTCTTATTCTTCTGGTTATTTCAGTCTCATAATCCGGATCCGTGGTCACTACCTGCCCTAAGTAGATGTATTCCCTTACCACTTCCAGTGCCTCGCTACCTATCGTAAACTGCTGTTCTCTTCCGAGACTGTTAAACATTACTTTAGTTTTCTACAGATTCATTTTCAGACCCACCCTTCTGCTTTGCCTCTCCTGGTCAGTGAGCATGCATTGCAATTGGTCTCCTGAGTTACTAAGCAAGACGATATCATCAGTGAATCGCAAGTTGCTAAGATATTCTCCATCAACTTTTATCCCCCATTCTTCCCACTCCAGGTCTCTGAATACCTCCTGTAAACATGCGGCGAATAGCATTGGAGAGATCGTATCTCCCTGTCTGACGCCTTTCTTTATTGGGATTTTGTTGCTTTCTTTGTGGAGGACTACGGTGGCTGTCGAGCCGCTATAGATATCTTCCAGTATTTTTACATATGGCTCATCTACACCCTGATTCCGTAATGCCTCCATGACTGCTGAGGTTTCGACTGAATCAAACGCTTTTTCGTAATCAATGAAAGCTATATATAAGGGTTGGTTATATTCTGCACATTTTTCTATCACCTGATTGATAGTGTGAATATGGTGTATTGTTGAGTAGCCTTTACGGAATCCTGCCTGGTCCTTTGGTTGACAGAAGTCTAAGGTGTTCCTGATTCTACTTGCGATTACCTTAGCAAATACTTTGTAGGCAACGGACAGTAAGCTGATCGGTCTATAATTTTTTAAGTCTTTGGCGTCCCCTTTCTTATGGATTAGGATTATGTTAGCGTTCTTCCAAGATTCCGGTACGTTCGAGGTTATGAGGCATTGCGTACACAGGGTGGCCAGTTTCTCTAGAACAATCTGACCACCATCCTTCAACAAATCTGCTGTTACCTGATCCTCCCCAGTTGCCTTCCCCCTTTGCATAGCTCCTAAGGCTTTCTTTACTTCTTGTGGCGTTACCTGCGGGATTTCGAATTCCTCTAGGCTATTCTCTCTTCCATGATCGTCGTGGGTGCCACTGGTACTATATAAATCTCTGTAGAACTCCTCAGCCACTAATTAGATAATTAGCGCTAATTATTGTACTTTTCTCAAATAATATAATCAGACGAAGAGTGTGAAGGAGAAAATTGCAGAGCAACACGAAAAACTCCCGACACGGCTTTCCGTCGCTTAATACATGCTACATTAAAGTGTTTTTTTTTTCCGAACGTGAAAGCAGACCGCGAATACACGCGGTCTGCTTTCACCAGGTCACACGGTCCACAGAGTAGCTGAAATTCCTGAAATGTTTCAGGAAAAATTTCAGGAATTTCAGGTTTCAGGAATGTTTCAGAAACAATTTTGCAACGTCTTATGCGAGCGACTTGGCGATTCTTGTGTTATATATCTTGGAACCTGCTTGTTTCACGTTACTTGTATGCCTTTCTCTTACAGCTATTGTAGTGATTCTGTTTGTCAGTATATCTGTCCGAAAGCTTCTCTGTATTAATGGCTATATTTTGTTCCCCCCTACGTAATGCCTTTATGGCGATGTAGGTACTCTGTAAATAAATAAATAAATAAATAAAATTGCCCCACGACTAGCCGCTCGAGGCACTTGAGACTGGCTGCTCTAGATGCACCACCAATGCGCCTGCGATTTTACGGCGCCGTCGATCCACTGCCGCGTAGAAAAGTTGAAGTCGATTTGCGGCATGCATTGTTCGTAGATGCTGCAACGGCCTTCCCTCGTCGCTGAGCGGCACGGCAATATTCCTCCAATGGGTTGCAGAAATGCTAAAGCCCTCGGGTAGCTTGCATCATTGGTCCACATTACCGGAGGTGAGAGGCAGTGCGGCGGTTTGGTCCCATGCGTGCCTAAAGACGGTGGGCAGAGTCATCCGTCGCGTGTGCCATATAAGTTCAGGAAGCAGGACTGCAATGCCGAGATCACAGCGTTGAAAGTAGCTGCAAACTATACGTGTCCGCCCTCCGGCGAGCCTCCAGGACTCTTTCTACATACCCTTCGGGTTCAAGGCCACTACGCGGCGTACCACCCTGCAGGGTGCGGCAGGGTGGTAAAGAAGCCCATGTGGGCATGAAGGGGTTTGGTAGGTGTACCAAGACGAAGAAGACAAAGAAGTGTGTCTGGGATTTGTCAGCGAGCCTCTGTGCGGACATCGCAATGACGTTCGGCGGACCTGAAGTAAAGGCTGTCACGCCGGTCTCCACCAACGCGGAGTGCTGTAGCACGGCGGTCGCCGTTCCCGTGACACGTAATGCCGTCGGAGAAAGCGGGATCCACGAAGGAAGCATGACCGACGAGTCGTACATGCGTCACCGCATGGGTGAGTGCTACTGCCCACTTCCCGTTGCTGTAAATCTTTAAGACGACCTTATGCGGTGCTGTGGCGAGTTAGGGTTAAGCAGGCACCGAAGAGAAATATTAGGTTGAGCGATTGGAATCAATTATACTTCTACAATGGCAGTGCCTATTCGGTTAAGGAATTCTTTTAAACGAATTTCTCCCCGACGCTCAACCATTGTTGGCTCTCGGAAGGTTAGGTTAGGTTAGATTAGGTTAGGCTGGGTTAGGTTAGGACACACCTGCAGGCTCTCGGATCACACCTACAGTCAGTTATTCTCTGTAGTTTGTCACGTGACTTTACGAGAGCCAATGGGAGGTGAGTGCCGGGAGAAATTAGTTTTAGAAATTCTTCCGGTTGCCGAGAGAATAGACGCTGCCGTCTATGACGCAGCAAAACGACCGAATTAGACGGAAGGTTTGGTAAGCCAGAAGAGACTCAAGAAGGAAATGTGGGTGGTGACGCCGACCTAAGCTTACCGCATCTTCTTGCCGTGACGGCACTGTGTTAGACAGTGCCTACTCGGGCCTTGGTACTTATTTATCGGTAAAGAAAAGCTACATTGGGTTCTGAAGGAACCCTCAACTCTGCCTACAGCAGATTACGAGAGCCTTCTCTGCGCCAAGACGGACTAGTGGAGGAGAAAATAATTTGAAGCCTGTAATATCAACACTGGCGTACCCGCTTTCAGGCTCGAGGTTGACCATCAGTTCTTCCATTATTAATCGATCTTATTTTGCCAAATTAATTAAGATGTAGTTCTGAAGTAAAAAAAAAGCACTTAACCACGTTCAAACTAATTTACTTTCTTAATCTTGCTCCGGCGGGACTGAGAAACAGGACCGTTGAGTTCGAGACCAGCGCAAAGAACTCTTTTTATTAAATCATCAACATCGTCATTCTCATCATCATCATCACTACCACCACCCTTATGTCGGAGAGTTGATCTATTGGTTTAGCTTGACTATGTGCTTGCCTGTTCCGACGCTCTTACAACATTCATAGTACGCGATGTACAGACGGAAAAATAAGGTCTTGACAGCCTTTAATACGAGCGTGAGAAAAGTTGTTTTTGAGCTCGAATCTAACACGATTGCTTAATGGTTTGGCGTTCCGCTTGTGAGCACGAGGTTGCGGGATCGAATGCCGGCCTCAGCAGCCGCATTTCGTTGGGGGTGAAATGCAAAAACACTCGTATGCTGTGCGTTGGGGGCACGTTAAAGAATCCCAGATGGTCGAAACTAATCCGCAGTCTCCCACTACGGTGTGCCTTATAACCACCGTCCTTGTTTTGAAGCGTACAACCCCATAATTTAACTAAACTAAATCGGATACGATTCGAATAGTGTTAGATGCGAATCGAGAAAGGATGAAAGAAAAGAAAATGCCAGCATGAAAACCGAATATTACATATATTGAGTGTAGTTTCCGAATATTGTGCAGCCTTTTCACCATTTCTGTCAACGAAAACTCTCGGTATTCAGAATAGTGAAACGTTTGTATGGTTTTCCATCATTACTTTGCCCATTTTTATAGCCTGCTTTATTAAAAGAGCCAGGAAAGTATTTGGAGCAACTGAACAGTTTGTTCGCAAACTTGGGGTCCTTTAAAGCATACGTAGTGACACATTATCGCATAAAGCATAGAAAGGCAGCCTCGTTAGCCTAGTTAATACCTGCGCATGCATTCGCGAACAAATAAAAATTGCATGCCGACTGCTGCTTCAATAAACAGTAACAAACAGTACCCACTGCCGAATAACCTGTTTAAACAACACTTTACTCCGAGTAATCCTTATTCGGAAAATCCTTGCTGTTCGAGAGGCAAATAATTTTTTAGTATTGTATGTTATTGTTTGTTTCCTGCACATGAGTAATGAGAGTGATCGTATATGTTTCCTTAAATTGAATGTTTGATCGTGTACGCTCAACGACGTGAATTATTCGACGACTATCCGAAAAAAAAGAAAGCATTAGGATTTTCGAATAGTTACCATCCAACTCGAGGTCCAAATCGAGTGGTGGCTATTCGATTCGACGACGGCACCGATTCGTTATTAGAGATACTAGAACGTTCCCGCGCGCCCCTGAAATTTGGCGACCCACCTGCCCGGCGGCTTTCCGCAGACATGGCCTCTCGCTCGGGGAACGCACCCTACCAATCGGAACCGGGCCAGCACGATCTGGGAACCGCTCAGGCCATTCTCAGCTTCGTGCTTATCGTGGTCACCGTCACTGTGGCCTGCATCCTCATCGTACTGGTCACCCGACGCACCAAGGGTATAAACCACGGTGGTGTGCGCATGGAGGCACATCGCTCGCCGCCCGGCAAGACCAGCCGGCCACGAATACGTCATTGAATTGCCGATACAACGCACGACGTTCTGCGGCATTTCGGGGAAACAATTTGCCGTGTTCATTGTCCCTGTGGTTCGAGTTGTTGATTGAGTCAGCCTCGCTGTGCGCTCTGCTAAGCCCACGGTTAACTCGGATGCCACAGCGACCACGTACCCGCAGAAGCTGCGCGATAAACCCGGGTGGATAACAATTTGTGCGTTTGTGTGTGGTCATTCAGTTACATTCCCGGTAATTCAAGTTGGCGTGGAACGGGGTAAGTGATTAATTAACCCGTTTCAGTTTGTTCCGTTCAGTTAATCAGTTATGGGTCGCTGTTGAATGAACGTCGTTCACCCCAACTTGGATCACTGGGTACGTGAAACTAGGTATTTGCCACATTTCAACAAGCTTCTTCAATGTTAATTTGGGTCCCTGCGTATGTGTCGCTCTCCAATTAACTTCTTTATCACAAACGTGGCTCATTAGGCATGTGCTACTGTACATGTACGACAAGGTATGCGCACCTGTTCAATAAATCTGTTTCACTCCATGTTAGGTCACTCGGCACGTGTCACTAGTATACACTCTTAGAAAAATTTACACCCTTTGGCGCTTATCTTGTCCCACAATAATCGTCATCTTTCTTGCCCGCGTTTCCTTTCTTTAACGCGGCGAGCCCGGTACTTCCCAGTCACGAACGGCATGCGCGTTATTAGTGTGACGCAGCATTCTCGACAGGAAAGTAGCGAGCGCCGAGTTTTCAAGAAAGGAAGTGCAAGCAAGGCAGGTGACGATTATTGTTGTGGGACAAATATACACCCCAAAGGGTGCAACCGTTTTAAGAGTGTATGTCTCACCGGGTATGGCCCGCACTTCAATGAACGCCTTTTACGCCGACTTATGTCACTATAGCTGTGTGCGACAGGGTATGTGTCACTCTTCGTTGAAACTCCGTGACGCCAACTAAAGGGTCACAACGAATGTGCCACTGACTGCGTGCCGTTCTTCAACGGTGAAAACGAAATTATCCGGTGATGGGCAGAGTCGAACCCATGCCACAGATATTCAGACAATCTTGTCTAAATATGAATTCACATGCGCGCCATGCAAGAACTTCGTTGCGGCAGTGCTAGATGGCGCGGCCTATCCAGAGGGCAGGGCGAGAGAGCATCCCGGTGCATTTCGGGATTTGCAGTGCGGTGCGTCGATAGATTGCTTCAACTCTAATCGCAGTGACGTCAGAAGTAATCGTGAGGTGGTTATTTTGCCAGATTTTTTTTAGGCCTCGCGAAACCACCTGTAGCGCGGTGCGCGTTTGCAGATCAGCCAGGGCGAGAGCTTCGCCTCCTGATCGGGCATTCGTGCATCCTGACGTATTCTGTAGGAAGCGTGCGACATGATTCGTGTTGGCTTTGTAACTGTTGTGAAAGAGATGTCGACGTTAATGAAAATGTAGGGATATTTGCCATGTTGACGGCGTGGTATGTTGCTTCATGCGGTCGGTTCAAAAATCAATATACCCCGTGAAGAAAAAGAGCAAGATGGCGCATGTATGCACCGAAACACATACTGCTGCGAGAATGGGTCTTGAATGTCACAGCTGCAAAGCGCCATTGAGAATTGTATCTTTATTTGACTGAGCTTACACCATTGCTGCGAATTTCAGCAGCTATATTCTATCGCTCGCAGCAATGTTGTAAAGTTGCGTGCCCGACTAGTATGGCCGAAAAGGTAGCGTACTGAGGGAACGTTGCTGGGATATTACCGCTAAGGCAGCTGGACAAAAAGATGAATTCTCAGGCTCTAGAAGTTTGTGCAAAGTGCTTTGGAATGTAATGAGGAGGGAAGATAACCGATGGTCATTAAGGGTTACGGACTGGATTCCAAGGGAAGGGAAGCGTAGCAGGGGACGGCAGAAAGTTAGGTGGGCGGATGAGATTAGGAAATTTGCAGTGACGGCATGGCCACAATTAGTACATGACCGGGGTTGTTGGCGACATATGGGAGAGGCCTTTGCCCTGCAGTGGGCGTAACCAGGCTGATGATGATGATGATGATGATGCTTTGGAATAGCTCAGTGGCCCAATCCGGCTGACTGGATTAACAAGAGACGTGTCTCGTTCGACGACACCACCGTCGTGTAAAAAAGGCTGGGTGGTTGATTACTCCGTCTGGGAGAAATTATTGTCCCAAAGAAAAAGGGGGGGGGGTCTTCAAAAAAACTTCAGAATAATTGGCTCGACAGGTATTGGATGGGCTGCGTTACAGCACTTCTCGTGGGCGGAAGGCACATCTCCAGGCACTAATTGGCCCCCTGAGACGAACGCGGACACGCGCTGGTCTCAATTGTCACCGTGATGACTCATCTGAGGTGTTTTGGCGCAACATGCAGATGCCAAACGCTATTTGCAAACATCTCAATAAACCAGGTAGCTTTCGAAGAAACTAGAACCGCTTTCGTTGCGGTCGTAGCACAGGCGGTACATTTTAACGGGCCAAGAATGTCTGTCCCTCAGCTTTATGCTCGTGTCATGTTACAAGTGCCGAAACGGCTCCTGAGATCATGAGATCACCTGCCTGACGAGTGCAAAGACATGCAGTCGTGTGAAACGTAATTATAAGACCTCAAGATCACTACTGCACACGAAACACACTTGCGAATCTAAATGGATGCAAAACTTTAATGAAGGTCCTGAGGTACGCGACTCGGCGGGCAGCTCCCACGTTGGGACAGTCAGGCCATGCTCGGCCGCCGCATCGTGGGTCCTCTGGACAGCCCATAGTTGCGCCCCGGCATCGGGGCTCTCGATAGCGGAGAGCCACTTGTCCTCATACCAAAGTTTGAATTGAGGGTACTTGACGGTCTGGTGGAAGCAGCTTGCTCTTGTTTACTAAGACCTCGCGCCGTGCGCGAATCGCAAGATGAATCAAATATATTCGGCTGTGCCCGTTTTCTCTCTGAGCCACACCGCTATCTTCCCGTTTCTTAACGTTACGCCTAAGATTCTTCGTTCCATCTCTCTTTGCGCGGTCCTTAACTTATTCGCGAGCTTCCTTGTCAACCTCCAAGTTTCTGCTCCACATGTCAGCACTGGTAAAATGCACTGATTGTACACCTTTCTTTTCAATGATAGTGGTAAGCTTCCAGTCCGGATCTGGCAGTGTCTGCCGTATGCACTCGAACCCATTTTTATTCTTCTGTACATTTCCTTCTCATTTTCAGGGTCCCCACCTGAGAGTACTTGACCTAGGTGAACGTACTCCTTCACAGACTCTACGGGCTGACTGGCGATCTTGAACTCTTGTTCCCTGGCCAGGCTATTGAGCATTATCTCCGTCTTCTGCACATTAATCTTCAACGCCACTCTTATACTTTGTATGTTAAGGTTCTCAATCATTTGTTGCAATTTGTCCCCTGTGTTGCTCAACAGGACGTCATCTGCAAACCGAAGGTTGCTGAGATATTCGGCGTTGATCCTCCCTCCCAAGCCTTCCAAACATGCAGCACATAACATTGGAGAGATTGTCTCCTTGTCTGTATATATATATGGGTGTGTGTGTGTTTGTGCGTGTGTGTGTACATGGTCCTCCCACTTTCGAAATGCCACTTGACTCTTTATTCCCTTTCGTTACACTTCGGATGGCTGACCTGACATATTTTGTAGTGCCGTCATTGAGGAAAGTCTCCAGTAACCAATTCTGTAAGGAACACTTCTTTTCTTGCACTATCCTGGGCTATACTTAAACACCGATTTAACCAGCCTTGTAAAAAGAAAAAAAACCGCGACAATTTCGTTCTTCCAAACCAGGCTTCGCTGCGATCTATTTCTTCCTTGTTCAAAAATAGGAAGATGAGCTTCGCTTGTTAACAAAAGAAAAAAAAAAGAAAGCCGCGTTGCCAATGAGAGCTTGTAGCTTTTCCCCTCCCCTCCCAGGAAGCAAGACGACAAAGGAAAGTAAAGAGAACTAGGAACCGAATACTGACGGCGGCTTAGCGCTATGCCCTCGCGACGGGTATACGCTGAAGGAGCTTTCCGCTTGAATTCTCGCGGCTCGGTCACCGAGTAAGCTGAGAGCATTCTCCCCACCCACTTCATTGTTGCGATTGCATCTGATCGGCTTTGCCAGCAGGTATGCTAGCGGAGCGCAATCAGACCCGGATGCGAAGGGACACCGCGAGAGAAAAAAACAAAGAAGGCTTAGTCCGTATGTGGGCTCTTCACTTTTTGGAACGATGCTTAAATTTCTGACTCGGCAGTTCCGTGCAGCATGCACGGCGGATGCTGCGAGAGGTGCGTTCGACTTTCGCCACCGTTCGACGCGCGACTTGACGCGCATTTGTCAGTCCGCAATTTATAACGGGCGCTCGGCGACACGCGTTCACGTAGAAGTCGTAATAGTAATAGCCGTGGCTCGTGCGTCGAATGATGCCGTTTCCACCAAACCCGTAACAATGCGATATTCAAATTTTCTAGGCACAAGTCGATTACGGCCGCCACGTGGTCGGATTGTCTCGACCAGGCCTAAATTCGTTGGTCACGGGTAACGTTGCCATGGGGCTACAAAATAACGTAGCCGCGGCGGTTAATTGTAATTTGACGACTCACGGATTCAGTGGCTCGTGTTCGCCAAGGCCTTCACTGAGTACCTGCCCATCACGGTCCGCAATGCGAGCTCGAATTTAACGTGCAGCCTTCGGGAAAAGCTTGGCTCATAAGTGGTCACTATATACCGGGGCGCGATGGATGACGTTTCAGTCACGTGGCCTTGAATGCGCGTCACGTTTCGTTCTCAAATATTGTAGGACCGCTATCACGAGTGACTCGTGATGTCACACGCAAGACAGGTAGCGTGCAATAGACAAAACCATGGCATTACTACGGGGGCGCTGCCACATTCTTTGTCAATAACATTAAGCTTATCCATTCCGTCCTCAGTGACCCATGCTGCCAATGTCGATTCAAAAGCAAATGAAGGACAGGTGAATTGAAACAGAGAATTTACAACAGAAAACACATAGCTTTTTAGAGAGCTGAATATTTTAATATATATGTCAGCGCAGCGTCAGTTCCAACGTCAAAAACTAAAATGACGAACAGGCATGGACAATAAAGTTCGTCGAATAGTATGATGCAGCTATGCAACTGCTTAGCTCATGTCGAAAATGTGGCTTAAAAAAAGTACCTACAAGCGCTTTGAATAAAATATTGCTCTTTGCTGAGTCTTGAGTTCTGCGTGCTTGTTGCCTTTCAGACCTATATTTGTGTTACGTTCGCAGCTACAGTCACAGACACACACATTAGGTGTATAATTCAGTAATCACACTTTCCTGGAACAGATGATGAAATAATTGACGGCGCATACTGCGAGGACCGGCAATCTACGCCATCCTTGCGGTCGTAGGAACGCCTTTAATTTTTCGTAGTAGGAAGTGGAGTACGCCTCGAAGCACCCAGTGTACTGCACCGAACAAGCCAGTCGTAAAATAGCTGCTTGGAAGTTAGGCCGGCTAATCAGCCCGAATCAGTGGTTCTCTGGGACATTATGCATATCTTGTTTCTTACTGCACTATGGCGTTTGTACGCGGGCGAAAGCGGGGATTTCGGTTTCGGCATTCCGGCCGGCGAGCAAAACTGACCTGGCTTCGTTAGCGGATACGTCACGATGGCGTAACGCAAGCCGCCAAACAACGGGAAGGGTGCGA
This sequence comes from Dermacentor albipictus, assembly GCF_038994185.2. Classification (NCBI taxonomy): domain Eukaryota; kingdom Metazoa; phylum Arthropoda; class Arachnida; order Ixodida; family Ixodidae; genus Dermacentor; species Dermacentor albipictus. The sequence continues at coordinate 47,591,077 of NC_091830.1, forward strand.
GTATATAAGCGAGCGCCATGACCACGCCAGAGCACAGTTCTCCGGGACCAGCGGATAACACAGCCTTCTCACCATGAACTCTCTGGTAAGACTGCCTGCTCTTTGATTTCGCGCGGTTTTCGGCTGCCCACCTATATGCTACGTGTGCGTACATGTAACAAAGCTTCGGGCACTGATGCTGATGTTCAAAAAAAACATAGTGGGAGTTTGTACAACTGTCGCGGCAATCGCATTTTTTTTTTACCTACGTTGAGTATTTAGGTAAATGATCACGGCGTTTGCTTTCCCCCAATGACAGTCATGCTAGCCGCATTTTCGTAGCTGGATATTACTGTGAACCCTAGAGTCGACGCGCTTAAAGTGTACGTGAGCGTAACTAAAATGTTCGGGGAAATCAATGATGCCACGCCATTCTGTGAGGCGCACTGTCGAATGACTTGTAATGAGGCTAGACTACCATTAAACGGAGCATCCTTACAATCTGTTCTCTGTAAATGTTGCTCATGTACGCAGGATTAGGTGATAAACGAAAATATGAAGGTGGTAAACATTCAATGCATGTTTCGATCGCGATTATTGTTTCAGCATCTGTAAAATTATATATTCTGTTTCATTTCATAAAAATGACCATCATACAGAACGCTCAGAAAGTAAACCCGCCATGTCACAAGCAGGGCACGAGTATGACAGCGCACAATTATACACGAAGTATTCGTGAAATCGGGGACGGGATGGGAAACTACGCATGCATACTTCGTTATTACTAAACATGCACCGACAGCACACAGAAGCAGAGACGCATCTCGAGCAATCGCTTCTCGAGTACTGATTTTATGTTTCATCCGCATTTGCATATCGCCGCATTTCAAAACAACTCCATCTATTTCTCAAACAGCTCCACGGGTGCTTGCCGAAAGTACCGAGGCGAGCCTTCGATTCGCAGAAGACCACGTTGCGTATACGTCATTCGAACGAGGTCTTCAAAAGAGCAAAGCTGCAAAAAGACGCGCTAATAGTAGGCCAACATATCTGCAACTTGACTTGCACTTTCGGATGGCTGCACATTTTATGAACGTCTCTCGAAGTTAGTTTCTGTGTAGTTTCGCTACACCGATTTTTTTTCGTCTCAAAGTATTGCGCGGGCGCCTTCTTCGTCACTAACGGTGACTCACTTACTCGCTGTTATGTTCCCCACAGGCAATCTTCGTCGTAGGCTCCTCTCTGGTGGTGTGCGCCATGGCCGGCGGTCTGGGAGGTGGATACGGAGGAGGCTATGGACTGGGCTACGGAGGTGGCTTGGGCTACGGCGGAGGTCTCGGAGCCGGAGGAGTTGGCGTGGGAAGCAGCGTGACCTTGCTCAGAGGAGGTCCAGGATTCTCCAAGGCCGTGGCCGGACCGGCGTTTCTCGTCAGGACGGTGCACCACGTGGACAAGGTGCACGGCGGAGGTGCCATCGTGGCTCACAGTGGTCTCGGAGGCGTCGGCGGAGGGTTCGGCTTCGGCGGCGGATACGGCGGTGGATACGGCGGTGGATACGGTGGCGGCCTCGGATACGGAGGCGGACTCGGATACGGCGGTGGTCTTAAGTACTACGGCGGATACGGCCTCAAGGGCTAGGTTAGGTTTGTGTGTGGTTTTTTGTGCGCCCTGTAGCTAGAATATTTTACGGTGCCACCGATGGAGACAGACAGCTATTGGCAGCGACTTTGAACAGTATTGCTAGTTTGGATAATTGTGCTCTCCCAGAGGAGCAACGAGAAGAAAAGTGGGCGAAGTACAGTCAACACTTTCACGCTGTCGGCTTCTTGGCTTGCTTCTTGGCCAATCCCCGGTAGCGTCAGGTGTCATCGCTTGGCCAAAAGACGAAGACGAGGACCATGCATTCAGGAAGCGAGTGTCCCAGCAACTATGTACACCTGGTAGAAGTCACTGAACTCAACACTGACGTAGCTGCCGCAAGTGACAACAGAAAATTGGTGAACGACCGACTCAGAATTCTGGCAATGCGGCGCAGCAGTAATTACTGCGCAGTGTTCGAAGTCTGTCATCAGATATGCTCGTAGGTATTGGGTGACTAATTATTAATAAAGAGATTGTTGATAACTACGTGCTGTGTTTTGCATTCGTGCTCTGACTGCGTTTTACTATACAATGAGCTTTACATTTATAGTGCTCGTCTGTGTAGCTTCCTTTTTTTGGCCGGTACTAAACACAAACACGCCAGTACAGTGGTATTCCTGAGGCCTTTTCTAAGCATCCTCGGGTGCGCCACTTGGCCCTGTTGCAGAAAATTCTGCTTTGCCTCAACAGTCACACGAAGAATGGATTCACACACGACCGTAAAGCTGCCAAACGAAAAAGTCCAAACGCAAATTCAAGATGTCTAGATGTCTTTGAACATTATACAATAATCTAACATCCACCGAACTTCAACACTCCTTTTTCAATCCATGCTCAGTGTATGCGACATTCTGTTGCTTGCCCCGGATACGCGTGTACGTTTCTCGACAAGCAATCGAGGTATGGTATGGTATGAAGAACTTTACTTACGTCTTGAGGGATCAGTCTGGGACTGATGTGGGCCGCTCCCACGTCGGTACAGAGAGGCCGAGCCCTTCTGCCGTCACACGGGCCCTCTGGACAGCCCTGAGTTGGTCCGCCAGCACTTCACTGTGCAGCATACGCTGCCACCACTCTTCACCTTGAGAACCATCACCGGGTGTGAAAAAAAAAAAACTGGGAGCGCAACGGCAAGAAATAGCCTTGTGCAGATTTCATTGGCACAATAACTGGCCAGAGCCAGCGTGATGTGGCCTACTGTTGGGAAAAGGGAAAATCGAGGTAATTAAGCATTAAAGGACAGCGGTGACAGTGAAGATTGGACCGGATATATTGTGGACACTTGGGACACTGCAAGAGTCGCATGCGCGAAAGGTCCAAGAGCTTGTACATCTTCATCACCGTCCATCTCATCACGTCCATCATCATGGACATGATGTCATCATCACGTCCATCTTCATCATGTCCATCTTCATCACCGTGGGGCGCCCTGATACCACGACAGTACGAGCCACTCACGTTGTCGTTGCGGTTGTTTCAAAACACGCCCCATACCTACGAGGAGGAATGACCGCACAGAAAGAAACAACTACACGCAGAATTACAAATGAAAGAAACGAATCATCATCGTCATCATCATCAGCATCAGCATCATCAACAGCATCTTTTATGCCCACTGCAGGGTGAAGGCCTCTCCCTGCGATCTCCAATTGCCCCTGCTCGGCGCCAACCGATTCCAGCTAGCGCCCACAAATTTCCTAATTTCATCGCCCCACGACTTGTGCCATCCTCGACTGCGCTTTCCTTCTCTTGGTACCCATTCTGTAACCCTAATGGTCCAGCGGTTATCTAACCTGCGCATTACATGACCTGCCCAGCTCCATTTTCTTTCTCCTAATGTCAATTAGAACATCGACTATACCCGTTTGCTCTCTGATCCAAACCGCTCTCTTTCTGTCTCTTAACGTTATGCCTAGCATTCTTCATTCCATCGCTCTTTGCGCGGTCCTTAACTTGTTCTCAAGCTTCTTTGTCAGTCTCCAAACGAAAAATCAAACATAGAACACCAGGTGAATCAACGTGATCCGAATTAGTTTGGGCATGCTCCACAAAGAATAAGCGAAATTTGGCAACATTCGGTACCTCTTAGCAGTCTCCTGGAGGTCTCAATAACCTCATGGAGGTGGAAGAACGGACCTTTGTCTAGCACCCGACTGACACACAAAAATTTGCAATGCGTTCGATGGCGATAACGTTAAGGCTAGACGACTAGACGGAAATGCGAGGGCTATACATGACTCGGGAACTGACCGACAAAAATTTTCTTTTTTCAAAGACGCTGTGTTTGCGGCTGATGGCACGAGAAGAAGAAAAAGAAGCAGTGACTGAATTTCCCTCGAGCTCCCCGGGAGCACGCACTCGAGCGAGGACCCTGATTGCGTTTCGTTGCTTCATCTGCTGCAACCGTCATGCCTCCGAAGGCCGGTCGCAAGGCTGGATTCCACAAAACACGCTCGCAGCTTAGCCACAAAGGCCGAAGAAAAGGGTCAAGCAAGGAAACGGTGAGGCAGCATGTCATCCACCTGCTCGCTCTTCTTGAATCTAAGTATGGTCCCTTTCATGCCTGAGGGGCATCGCTGAGAAGTCTATCGATAGTTTTCATGTGACGTCACGGACGCACCTTTCACTGCGCTAGTACCCAAAGATGGCGGCCACGATGACGTCAATGCATTGTATTGTCACGCGCACATTGTTTTGCTTATTGGCGGTGACTGTTTTTCACCGGTTTATCCCTGTTCTCGCTTTGTCGTTCGACATAAGATGGTCCCATCGCGCTGTCATGCTGTCAAGTTTCTTGATTACACTCCTTCCCGAGGTGCTAGTACCCAAAGATGGCGGCGATGATGACGTCTGTGCAAACTATCTATAGAGAGACGTATCCCACGGCTCACGTTCGCTACTAAAGTCTAGTGTGCCACATGCGAAGCACAGACACGTGTATGCGTCATGGGATTCGACGTAACCGTTAGGTCTCAAAATTTTTGCCACGTGATAGGTGTTGCAGCTCTGAACATTTCTGCGACCAACGGGCACAGCGCGCCGCTAGCGCTCGTGACCATAACATAGTATACGTCGCATAATGGAAGCGCGAAGGTATGCAAATGATGTGACATATCCTTAGTGCAATAAGTTCCATGTTCTCAGTACGCGCGTGAAGTCGTCGTTTCACGGAAACCGTCGGAGGCAAAAAAAAAAAAAAATGTACCGCACTGCAAAAGGCAAGGTGGGAGATTTGTATGATCGCATATCATGCATTTTACGTGTTCCTGCGAATCTTTTCATTGTCTGACGTACCGGTACATTTTCGCGTTTCTGTCCCGCTGTGTCACTTGACGTGAGATACGAATCTGAGGACCATACCGAGAGAGCGTTTTTTTTCCATTATCCGTGTCATTCTGGCCCTTCTGCATAACGGAAACTAAACTTATCTGTTCGTTTTACAATACCGGAGAAAAAAAAAAAACCATGATGCTATAGATGCGACCCCTTCCAAAAAAAGAAAGAAAGAAAGCCCTACACTGAAGGCGTTAAGTGTCGAGTGGAATATAATGGCGGATAGGCCAACAGTGCAGAAAGCAAACGCTGAAACCTCGTGGTCCGTGGACTTCGAGGCACGTGTAGATTACGAACTAGCTCTTCTAGTTTAAAATCATAAAATAAATGAGCAAGTGTTGATTTTCGACCTTGTTTGTTTGCGACGTGGAATGTGGGCCCGTGTAAAGGAAAAGAGTACTTCAGCTAGAACTATTCATAAAACGAAGCCTCGGCGCTCCTATACCTGAATGCATGGGAAAGGACAAATTGATTTTCTCGGCAGCGAAAGCGTTCAATTTGATCAGGTTTGTTGCAGTAAAAAGAAAAAAAAGAGATTTTAAATATAAATACTGTACAAGACAGAGATTTATTTAGACCGTCATTGCCTTCTGTAAATGTTGTTGAAAAAACTGAAAAAAAAGGTAATCCTATCGGGTTCACAAATCTGCAGGTCAACAATGAAAAACGATAGCACAACTCTACAAACTGCACCTAATAGTACATCTAAAGCGGACAAAATTGATATCTTGCTCAGCGCTCTGAAATATACCACTGCTATGCAGGTAGACCTTTTACGAACGATTAGTAAACGTTGTACGAATTCACGAAAGCTGTTGATTAATAAGTCAAAACTGTCCGCTTTAAACATTATAATGGATAGAGTTTACAAAACTGCGATGTCTTTTCTTGCGGGCGAGCTACGGATTTATAGCCTTAACGCCTTAAGCTTAAGCGTAAACTTCCTCTTAAGCACGTTCTCAAGAGGATATTTTAGCTTGATGTCTATGAGGAAAGTAGCAACGCTTGTTTATCTAACATAACAATGAATGGACGTCAACTCTTCTGCCGCCTATCCTAGGTACGAGGAAAGTAACAACACCTTTTTATCTAACACAACAATGGATGGATGACTCACACAATCTTTTATCTTTCTTGCTGCGAAATGTGAAACACCTCCACGATTTCTCTCGGTGTTTTGTGACAACGCTTGAATAGAATGGCTGTGTTATCGTATCAGAGTGTACGCACACTCGTTACAATGCAAGGCCAAATGTGTGCTAGGGCGTTCGTTTAAACTAGACAAGTGTTCGCTTAATCATCTGTTAACGTATCCACCGGTTTGCCCGACGTACTGGTGTAGGCACATCATAGAGATCCTGTATACCACATTCTTCGTACATTCGACAAACTGATACTTGTGCTTCCTACTATTCTTGACATCTTTCTTGCCTTCAAATTTTTGTTTTAATCTGGAACAAACACCTCTGTTTAAATCTTGCTTTCACTCTGTGAAGGAGCCATTTAGTCGACTGGCCGCCCATTTGAGCGATTCTAAAAAAAAAAAACGCTTTCTGATTATGAGGCACGCCGTAGTGGAGGACTCCGAAAATTTCAACCACCTGGGGTTCTTTAACGTGCACCTAAGTCTAAGTACACGGGTGTTTTCGCATTTCGCCCCCATCGAAATGCGGCCGCTGTGGCCGGGATTGGATCCCGCGACCTCGGGCTCAGTAGCCCAACACCATAGCCGCTGAGCAACCACGGCGGCTTTTGAGCAATTCTGGCTATCCACTCACAGTATTACCGGCTGCATGTGGCACACTAGTGAAGAAGCTAAAACAAGAAAAGGAATCGACTGCGGAGAAAAGCAGGCAGAGCGAAGGACATTCAAAGTCTTCTACAATTCCTTATTTACACGGCCTTTCTCACAGATTAAAAAAAAGTAGCAGGAAACTACGGAGTAAAGGTGTGTTTTCTTTTGTCGACAAAAAGAAAATGGGAATTGTTTGTCCCAGTGTAAAAAGAAAAAGTGGGGGCCAGCTAGTCTACAAGTCCATGCACCGTTTATTCTCGAGCAGGCCAAAAGAGGAAGTGTTGGTAAGGGCGGCGGCAAGAGCCCGCCCGATCCCCAGCCAACCGGCGCGGGGCCTAGCAGCATCAGCGGCTCGACCAAACCCCCCATGCCAGTGACCGACATGCCCACCAAGACTGACGTTTCGATGAAAAGAGGTTCCACGCAGGTCAGCCTCAAGAGCAAGCATCATCGCAGCTCAGGTATACGTCTACCCGTCGACATATAACCTACTTGGCAGTCACAGGGTGTATGCTTAGTTCTCATATTTCTCGCTTAGCTGGGGTCGATCGGGCTGATTCCAACGCGATGGCGCACGGTATTGACTGCTGGGCAGGTATTCTGTAGGAGTCCACTTAGTGGACTCTCCATTTCGGCCGCTGCTGATTGGCTGGGGACGCTCGCATCCTCCTCGCTCGTACAGCTGCATCCAATCAGCAGCGGCCGAAATGGACAATCCACTAGGTGGACTCTTACAGATTACCCTCCCTGCTCTTCGAAAGTGTTCGTCGCGTGGTTTCCACGATGACGTGCAATATTGAGCGTCTTTTGCGGGAACACTTTAGGCCTCACCGTACACTCACAGTGATGCCACAGGCAGTGACGCCGCGTGCAGTCTGTAATTGCCTATATATCTTTTGTAACCTGCGTCGGTTTTGTGTATAGATTTCTGCTTTTCCGCATCTTAAGTTCACAGGAATTGTCTCTCTTGTGCTATTTTTTCATGCCATAAAGTTACAAACCAATGATCTTCAGGAAAGCTTATGGATAGTAGTGGGCAGAAAGCGATGTCATTTGTGGAAAGGTCAATAAAGACAATCTTTCAAGTAGGTTTGAAAAGAAAAATGCCTGTCGGTGACGGTCGTTCACATTGTTCGTGACACACAAGCATAAGAAAGAAGCGGTTTCTCGATGTTGTGTGAATATAAAATATCAATTCTGTCGGCACGGAAAGTCTTAATCTATACACATTTTTCTTGGTGGAGGCTAGTTTTCCACCTGTCATTTATTAGCACATCCTTACTCTTCTTATACATGCATGCGCTAGATTTGCGGCTGTAAACTGCCACTTCACAAACGAAAATTTTGCAGTTTTGTCTCTGCCCCTGGCAACATGCGATGCCGAAAAAAAAAAGGAAAACTGAGTGAGTGAACGAATGCACTTTGCAGTAGGTATCGAGGCGCCTGTTTTCAATGCTGATCCAGAGTGCAATGAGCTTGATGTTTCATTCTTCTATAACTCTTTTTTTCCAATGTTCACGTATTTATTCAATGTACTGAAATTCTAAATCAAAGCTGCACCTGCCGAAGGTGTAGCTTTCAAAACTCATGCTTTCATGCTTCCATAACTGTTTCTTTTTCACGAATTTGCGTCAATTTCTCTTATGTAACAAAATTCGTAAGCAACACTGCATCTCCCGAAAGGTAGCCTCAATTTAGTTTTTTTTTATTGCATGCCAAACGTGTTAAGCAGGTTGGTTCAGTTGAGCTGAAGTGTCATCATTTCTCTGTTTCGCGTCAGTTTCAAGAGTTAATCTTCGAGGACATAGCGATCTGTTTACCCTTCTTGTTTACCCTTTCTTGCTTACCCTTCATAGCAATCTGTTTACCCTTCTTGTTTACCCTTTCTTGTTTACCCTTCATAGCAATCTGTTTACCCTTCTTGTTTACCCTTCTTGTTTACCCTTTCTTGTTTACCCTTCACAGCAATCTGTTTACCCTTCTTGTTTACCCTTCTTGTATACCCTTTCTTGTTTACCCTTCACAGCAATCTGTTTACCCTTCTTGTTTACCCTTCTTGTTTACCCTTCTTGTTTACCTTTTCTTGTTTACCCTTCATAGCAATCTGTTTACCCTTCTTGTTTACCCTTTCTTGTTTACCCTTTCTTGTTTACCCTTCATAGCAATCTGTTTACCCTTCTTACTTACCCTTTCTTGTTTACCCTTCCTGCGGGTTACTTGCGCAGCCTCGCATACCTCAGTGGGTGGTACACGGAAGCAAAGCGCGCATCAGCGGCTAAAGGCCATGCGACGTCGCGTTGAAGACGAGTTTTCTTCGCAAGAGCGCAAGCGGATTTGGGACCGCTGTGGAAAGGTGAGGTCACGTTAAGGAGGAAAAGAAAAAAAATTCAGCATTTTCACGTGCTAAAAAGAAAAAAAATATCCAATTCGTCGATTCCACGCACCACAATTTACACGTTGTTGTCGGCCGTATCCCCGGCCGTATTTGTACACTTCAGAATACGGCGGGAGCTGCCCGATTGAGTCTTTCTGTAGTTACGAGCTACAGGTAGCGCTTATTTATTGATAAATGCGGAGCTGTTACGCAAGGTAACTGCCGTTTTGAGCTTGCGCTCGACCCATGGCTTGCTTTTGCATCATTCTTGGCTTACGAAAGTTTGCTTTATCGAAAGACTGACTTACATGGTATACCAGATTTTTAGCCTTTCAATGTTTGTTTATTAGACGCATCTTCCCAACGGTGTTCTGTAAGGTGTGTTTACAATAGAGATAACTTAAAGAAGACACGGGGGATCCCAGGCTTACGTGGGAATCGATGATGAGCGAAGCTTCTTTTGAATGCTTACTAGAGTGTCTTCCTTTTCCTTCACTTCTACGTAGCTCAACGCTCAACGATCAAAATGCGGCCGCGATGGCCGTAATCGAACCCCCAACCTCGAGCTGAGCGGTTCAATGACCTAGCCGCTAAGCTATACCGCGGTTGATTGCAGGGTTTTCTTGGGCGGCTCGAGCGGTCGACAAGCTTTTTCAACTACGGGGAGGTGACATAGAGTGTGTGTGTGTATTCACGAGCTTTTAGCTTGCGTGTATATGAATAAACTTTGCGGAATGCCGGGTTAGCAAAGATGTAAATGTGAATAGCCTAATTTTCTGTGGCCCCCTCAAGCGCCACAAGTTTACACCACATAAGGTTACAAACCTACTATTCCAGTGACCTGTCATGCTCTATTTGACTGCAGGTGTAAGGCGTCGGTAGGCACATAATCGCTTACATACAGATACATACACACGCACACATACATACATACATACATACATACATACATACATACATACATACATACATACATACATACATACATACATACATACATACATACATACATACATACATACATACATACATACATACATACATACATACATACATACATACATACACATACATACATACATACATACATACATACACACACACACACACATACGTACATACATACATACATACTTACATACATGTGTTGCTGAAAGGAAATGCACTGAAGCATCGTATTTATTGAAACCAACTCGCCCACATCAAGCTTCTGCTTTTTGAAACACCCAAAGAAGAAAAGCAAATTGAAATTATAGCTGTTCGACGAGGTCATTCACCTGACACCTGATAAAACGCTTGATCAGAAACGTCACAAGATGTCACCACCAGCGTGGTATATACACCCGTCCACGGCTTCTCTTGCCCGGCATTTCTTAAAGGGTAATACCAGAGTCCTTAAGGACTCTGATGTCGCTAATCTAAACGAAAATAAGTACACGTGTTCACGAGCATGACGCTGATGCACTGCCAATTTATTAAGAATGGGAACCACATAACGTGGGGCAAAATACCCCAAAAAATGTCAAGCTGAGGAGACACTAATGGGCATTGCGTCACAAGCTTCAGTATAGTGGCACATTTCATTACACATGTTCGTGAACATGACACCGTTGCGCAAAAGAATTGTAGCAAACAAGACAGAAATGCAAAATACATAATACGATGGAAAGCACCTAAAAAAAGCTAAAGAACAAACAAACAAGAACAGCAAGCTACGAAGTAGTTCTAAGGACGTACTTCAAAAATAGAAAAATGAACATGATTAACATAATAGAGAATGAAAAGAGGAAAATGCATTTCTTTACGATTGTCTGTCGCATTGAGAAAAAAGCAGTGAAAAGAAAGCTGCTGCTTGTTTGCATGGCTGAAACCATTAAGGAAGTAATTAGGCTCATCGCTTTCTTGCACCCACCGGCTGGCCATGTTGCGCGCTTGCTGGCTCGTGCAAGTTTGTTCTTTTGCCTTGCGAAGAGGTGCAGACGGCATCTAAGAAAAAAAGATGCACGATTTGTGTCGTGGTGCCTAGTACAGCGACAGCCCTTCGAACAGCCAAGGAATAGCGCCAGGCAAGCACACAGCGTCTACAGTGAACTTATCGTTTCGAACAGCGTCCGTGGTGTCAAAAATATTTCCCTCTGACTCTGACGTGTTGAGAGTCGACGGTCAAGCCGCCAGCTTCTCGTCGCGGTATTGCACGTTCCCACTTCACCAGCTCGTCCGCGTCACTAGACAAATGAAATAGCGATACCTCTTCGATCGTACCTCTGTAACCGAAGTGACAACGCGGTACATATCAACAAATCATCTTTTGAAATTAGGAAAACCAACTGCCGATGCCGCCGGCCTACTCGGGCGCCGAGCCATTGAATGAAGAACCAACGGACGCAGCGCGCAACTTTCTCATCTAGCCCGGATAGATGGATGGATGTTATGAGCGTCCCCTTTGGAACGGGGTGGTGGGTAGCGCCACCAAGCTCTTGCTATAGTACGGCTTAATGTCCTACCTAGGTTAAAAAAGAAAAAAAGCGAAAAAAAAACACGATGAACACACAACCAAATTTCCTGGCCCTCCATTGTGAACTTTGCTTTTGTACGTCTCCGTTTTTTATAGTTTCCCTACTTTTCTTCCACCAATCTTCCAATCACCTCTTACTAATCTCTATTGCGGAAATGTTTAATTTTCCACTGCTCTCGCTGAACCCAAGAGCTTCAAGGAGGCCAGTGGTACCTAAATCGACCGCTGGGCAGATGTCTTCACATTCTGATAAAACATGCTCCATAGTTTCCCTAGCTCTACCGCAGCATGCACATGCTTCTTCTTCCTTTTTATATCTCGCTTTATAGATGCGTGTTCTAAGACATCCCGATCTCACTTCGAAAAGTAATGAGCTTCCCTTTGAGTTATCATAAATTGTTTCTTTCCTGATTTCGTTTTTTCCCTCTTAAGTAGTTACTCATGGCAGGTTTCGCTGGGAGCCCCCACCGTGCTCCCAGCGCCACCCCGTGGCAGCTGCGGCAATATAGCAAGCTCTCCCATAGCGTTACGGCGGAGTTTCGTGACCAGAAAAGCATTTAAGGACTCTGGTAATACGGACAAGCTAAAGCTCTCCATTTACGGCGAGTTTCAGTCTGCATTGCGCGTAGCAGGTCAAATAATAAAAGAGTGCGGTCGAGTCTTGGTGTTTTCTCTTCTTCTTTACGGAGTTGGATTACTTAAGATTCTAGAGAACCAAAGCTCGGATGAAGCACGCAAAAAAGACCGACATGCACGTAGCACTGCCCTACTACTTTATTCTAAAACATCGATTTCACTACGTATAGAGCACATATGCAGTGGACCCGTCGGTGCCATAGTATACAGCCTTGCTCAGCGCTTTCCCGTTGTACTTATGTTTTAAAGGTGACATCGAGGAGAATGGCGAAGAGAATGCCATTTGGGGATTTCTTTTCAGCACATTTTTAAAGGAATTTGCTTGGTGCGTCAGCTCAACCGCGCTCCGATTGTAGAACGATATCTTTTTTACTCTCGCCTCACACCTACTTGCTTTCTTTTATCTCGAAGAGAAAGCGGGTTCTCACGGTAGACATCACACAGTGCTTTCCGCGTATACCGTAGTTGGGCCTCAGCTCCCTAAGGAATACTGCTACCGGCATGCTTTACAGCAGCCGCGACATAGTAAAAATACCGTTAAGTAACGGTCAGTCGCAATAGCCTCGATCGGGTGGTGCATGGTACAGACTCGGACGATCGATTGGCTTTAGATTTGCACGCATCTCTGGATAGAAAAATGGCCAGGCTTAGCTTGGTTAGGCCAAGAATGCGTTGCATATTGCGCGAGTTGGAGGAGGAGGAGGAGTAGATTTTAATGGAGAGAAATGAGGAGAGGTCGGCCTGGAGAGCGTGTCTCTAGCCTGCTACTCCTCACTGGGGAATAGGGAAGTGGGAAATACAGGGAAAGGTAGGTGGCGGATGATTATGATATGGTACAATGAGATACTATATACACGTTGTCCAATATGCGGATGCGCACTGGAGACGCAATACGAGTTGGGGCCCAGCTTTTCCTCCGGCCGTCGTGACGTCACGTCACGTGGTTGCGCTATAGGTCGCTGGTGGCTGCCCGACCGCGCCCAAGGGCTGAACTGAGTGATTGCAATATGCAACGCATAAAAATAGAAGCAACTTAATAACAAACATAGCAAACTTAAAAAGAATAGACCAGCATATGAGACGCGCAGCAATGAACAATGGCTCATACCCTCAATGGTGGCTGCCCGGCCGCGCCCAAGGGCTGAACTGAGTGATTGCAATATGCAACGCATAAAAATAGAAGCAACCTAATAACAAACATAGCCAACCTAAAAGAGAACAGACCCACACATGAGACGCGCAGCAATGAACAATGGCTCATACCCTCAACGGTGGCTGCCCGGCCGCGCCAAAGGGCTGAACTGAGTGATTGCAATATGCAACGCATAAAAATAGAAGCAACTTAATAACAAACATAGCAAACTTGAAAGAGAATAGACCCACACATGAGACGCGCAGCAATGAACAATGGCTCATACCCTCAACGGTGGCTGCCCGGCCGCGCCCAAGGGCTGAACTGAGTGATTGCAATATGCAACGCATAAAAATAGAAGCAACTTAATAACAAACATAGCAAACTTAAAAGAGAATAGACCCACACATGAGACGCGCAGCAATGAACAATGGCTCATACCCTCAACGGTGGCTGCCCGGCCGCGCCCAAGGGCTGAACTGAGTGATTGCAATATGCAACGCATAAAAATAGAAGCAACTTAATAACAAACATAGCAAACTTAAAAGAGAATAGACCCACACGTGAGACGCGCAGCAATGAACGATGGCTCATACCCTCAACGGTGGCTGCCAGGCCGCGCCCAAGGGCTGAACTGAGTGATTGCCATATGCAACGCATAAAAAAGAAAATGATTTCTGCAGGTGGCCACCACCGTATGCGCAGCGGTACTGGTCTTGGGGGTTCTCGTCACCCTCGGCGCCATGGCCTACTTCATGCTGGCGAGTCATGGCGACGGGAAGGGAGCCAGCGCGATGCGGGGGTTCGCCCTCATGGCCAGCCTGAGGGATGCCTGCTACACCGACGACTGTCGGATGGCGGTGGACCGAATGAACGGCTCCGTCGACGCCGCCGCAAATCCGTGCGAGGTGCGCACACCAGCATTTGTATGCCCTGCCCGCCCTTTACTGCTGCTGCATAGGATTGTAAGGAAGACGAGGAAGACGAACGAAGGGCCAATGAGGGAACGTTGTTTTAACGTACGAGTCTTTATAGCAAGGAACGCCCCCCGTAGGCACTCGCACAAATCGGCGCATATTGCTCCCACGTGGCGGTCGGGTCAAATGCCTCAACGGAAATTGTCGTTGAAAACTAGCATATCGCATTGAATGGCCGCTGCACATGAAGGATGCATCCATGCGTTTTCATAATTGATGGTTTTACTCTTCTTCCCTGTCACTGCTTCGAAATTTGTCTTCGTCCTTTCCAATCTGCGACGGTTTTCGTAAGTTTGGGCTACCAACACACCCCGTCTTATAATCCTTCAAGCACGTAAGGATGGGTTAGTTTGATCTTTGTCACCCGTGTTTCAGGTATTAGGTCATCATCATCATCACGTTCATCATCAGGACGTTCGAGTGGTAGAAGAACCTAACGGAAGTTTCGCTTGTTCCCGTTCAGAATGTGGACCGGTGGTGCTATGAAGGAAAATGTCTAGTTCGGGAATGTCCGCCTTTTGAGCCAACAAGACAGGCCGTTGCATCCCTGTTGGCTTAGCAGAGCTCACGATAAGACCAATTGGTGAATTATGGAGGAATTCGTCAATGTCATTACTGTTTGTATGGTTACAAGCAGCTGTGTCAGTGAATGTTAACTGTATGAATTATTATGCAATGTCTTAAACGAATTGTATCTGTAGTATCGCTAATACTAATGCTTTAAGATGGAATACATTTTGTTGTGTAGGCAACAGCTTCAGATATATAAAAGTTTTTTTTATGAACTTGTGTACTTAGTGTTCGCGCTGTTTGCACAGGGAAGGAGGGGCTGTTGTTATTATTTTAAATTTCTCCTTAATACCCTACGCGAGGGGTGTATCAGCATTATTTGTTGCATAACTATTATGATTGGGATTATTAGCAATTTACTTTCTGAACTTAAAGCATTCAGTGTCTTTCAAGTGCTGGCATTCATTTCTGCTTCTACGCAACAGCTGTTCATTCAGCTTCTAGCCCATATTTCTTTCCGGGATATATTCTGGAACAATAAACGCGAATTGAATATTCAGAATAACACTTTTGGTCACATTACGGGCGAACCGCCTTCATCTTGTTGGTCGTCGTTATCATACCCACACCGTCATCGTGGCCGTCATTGTCGTCATGTCGACACGATGCCACTCTTGTTTCACTTTTCGTCATTGACAGCAAACGAGCTACCGCAGTTTCTTCGACTGCACTTTAGGCGTTCTTCCTTTGAGTGACATTTGCAATTACTTTTTTTTTTACCAATCAAATTGCAGCACTTTAGCTTGGCCTTTTACGCGCCGTCGTTTATGGAACACTTAAACACAGGAGACGCGGTGGCAGCAGCAACGCTGATCGTGACACATTGTGGCACTTTGTTAAACTACAATTCGCTACACAAGTAGAGTTCTGCGGCGCTGCTAAAGCACGAGGTCGCGCGATCGAATCCCGGCCACGGCGGCCACGTTTCGATAGAGGCGAAATGCAAGAACGCCCGTGCGGTTAGATTTAGGCGGATGTTAAAGAACCCCGGGGGGGGGGGGGGGGGCAAAATTAATCCGGAGTCCACCGCTACGGCGTGCCTTGTAATCGAATCGCGCATTTGGCACGTAAAACAAGCAGAATTTAATTAAGTGAGAGATGTGTTGCATGAAGTTTTCTCATCAGAAGAAAAACAAGAACCTGCCCAAGAGCAATTATGTTCCTCCAACGCCCTTGTGCCAGCAGCTAAGGAGGACATATAGTTGTAGTAGATTGTTGGCCCGCTCAACTTTGCAAAATGGCGCGATCAGTGCTCTCGCTTATATTGCAGTTCCCGCTATTCTCGTTTACCGCAAACTCTTTAATCTCTTTAATGCCACGGACAGATCTCTTTAATGCCACGGACAGATCCGTGACAGGTGATTTAACTTCTCCGGAATGCAGAAAATTGACCTTTAATTTTTTAAACAGTCCACAAGCCGCCGTCATGTTGCCTTTTGGAACTCGACTACACAGCGCGTAGCACATGCGACATCGTGAACACTCCGACAACGATTGCAACCGCCGGTTTAGAAATTACTCGACAGGCCTCATTACTTAGGTGGGTTTCATGGCAGTGCTCATTATCAACTGAATAATCGTGATCCCGGAGAAAGAAAGGAACACTTCGATTCTGCCGAAAAATTCTGTGCACATCCGAGCGAAGTAAATTGCATGTACAAGTGCCCCAGCCCAATAAAAAACACGTACCTGCCCCCCCCCCCCCTCCATATCTGTAGTTCACCCGCTTCAGGAACAAACGCGGCTCCGCGCCATTTGTTTCTTGGCAGGATTTGTACCAGTACGCGTGTGGTCACTGGATCACCCTGGACAGCGACGGCAACCCGCTGACCTACGAGCAGGCCGTGAGGCACCAATACGTGGAGGTCCTGCACGGCAACTTAACCAGCGGCACCCTCACCGGCGGGCTGTGCCGCAGTGACAAGGCGCAGGGCAAAATGAGCTGCGTCTACGCGTCGTGCGTCGCCTTCTACACCACCAGGTGGCGCGCGCGAGCTCGCTTGCGCGACTAACAACGGAGGTGTACAAAGTTCACAATAGGGGTTCAGAAACTTTAGTTATGGCTATTCATCGTGGGTTTTTTTTCTTCCTTCCCCCCTTTTTTTCTTTTTAAATGATAGGTAGAGCATTAGGCAAATAAAGTAAAAAGAGCTTGGTGGCGCCACCCACCGCCCCGTTCCAAAGGGGACGCTCACAACATCCATCCATCCATCCATCTATGCGGATAACGTGTCGTCTCTTCATGGCGAGGCGGTATCGTAAAGGACCGCGAATCATCGTTTTGACGTTCCAAAAGGACTTCTTGGGCAAGTTGGTGCTTAGATTTGCCAGGTATACTTTGTGGCGCAAAATACATTTCTTGAAAAGGGACAGAAAGGGAGACGGTTAAGCGCCAACTACTAACTGTTTAATGACAGCCTGCTTGCTTCATCCAAAGTATGTTGTCGTGACCACCTTGTTCTGTCACACCTTGGCTCCCTGCGCATGAGCGGAAGTTCTATTTTCTTCTGTACGTTTGTTCAGGCTGTCATTAAACAGTTGGTAGTTGGCGCTTCACTGTCTCCCTTTCTGTCCCTTTTCAAGAAATGTATTTTGCGCCACAAAGTATACCAAGGAAATCTTTTTAACGTATACAGAAATAGAGGACGAATGCGGATGGAGGGTGACACGAGTGCTCATATATTAGAAGCAAGAAAGCACAAGCTTGTACCAAGCGTTAGATACATATTAGCACGAATGTGTTGGCTTCCAAATTAGTACACGCAGTCTCCGTCGTAGTCCGCGACTAACCCCTAGAATCGCTTCACACTGCTCGCACTGCATATTCATGCGCGTAAATTACGTAAATAAAAGTTGTGTTACTTGGGCCTGAGACGTGCCGTCCGTTAAAAAAATGAAGAAGGTAGGCTGGAATGAAATTCCTAAATAACGTCTAAGTAAGTCGAAGGTTCAATGACGGCTGAAATACATGTCGACTGTAGAATTCTCAGAGACATGTCCTTGAGGGTCTTCCCACTTGTAAGTATACAAGCCCAGAGGCTGTCTAGGAAAAAAATCATTAGAGTTTATTGAAAAAAAAAGACACTCATGTCTGCTTTCTGTAAAGAGAAAAATATCTCTGAAGGTGGAACCGATGAATGGAAACTGTAATGGCTGAAAGTTTCACAGCTTCCGACGAATGGCTCTTGTAACGACTCACCGCGGCCTGTGTTTTGCCTCTTCTAAATCGGTTTTCTGCGCTGTCCACGTGCAAGATGTTCAACGCTGACGGCGATCCGCGGTGTAAAGCAAAAAAAAAAAAAAGACGCGAGTTGATGTGTGAATGCGAGGGCCGTCAAATAGCTCGCCTCCGTGGCTTGTTCCACGCATCGCCACCAATCGCCGTGGCAGCACCGTCTGTAGCCCCTATCCGCGTACCCTTTCACTAACCACTTCTCCCACTGGAAGCAAAGCGTGGTAAGGACGATCGACAAAGGCTAGACAGGACAAGCGCTTAGCGTTTGTCCTGTCTATTCCTATTGGATCATCCTAATAATAATAATAATATTTGGGGTTTTACGTGCCAAAACCACTTTCTAATTATGAGGCACGCCGTAGTGGAGGACTCCGGAAATTTTGACCACCTGGGGTTCTTTAACGTGCACCTAAATCTAAGCACACGGGTGTTTTCGCATTTCGCCCCCATCGAAATGCGGCCGCCGTGGCCGGGATTCGATCCCGCGACCTCGTGCTCAGCAGCCCAACACCATAGCCACTGAGCAACCACGGCGGGTATTGGATCGTCCTTCCCTCGCTATGGTTCCAGTGGAACTGTATGTATTACCAACCAGCCTAAGCCTACATTCTTCTGAACAACTTCTCACCCGTGCCCGACAGGAGCTCCACCCTTGTGCAACTCCTGGCCGCCGCGAATATGGAGGCAGACCGGTGGATGGACGTCAAGAGTTTCGAGGCCCTGTTTACTCTCATGGTTCGCACGATCGTAAAGACCCACTTGCCGTCGGTGCTGAGCATTATCTGGCGAGACGTGTCAACCGCCGTCGTCGAGACAGGGGCGTGCCTGTCTTGCTCGTCGACTGACAAGAACTTCACGCGGTACTTGCTACACCAAGCTGTCTCAATCAAGGTATGCATTCCAATTTGTGTGCGGCAAACAGGTAGATAACCGTGTTGCGGATGACCACGTGGTGGTGGTGGCGGCGGCGGCGTAAACGTGTTTGTTTCAAAAGAGTGGCCCCGGGGCCAGCTTTTCTAGCTCCATTTACTACGGCCGAAAAATTCGGGGTCGATCTCTTACGGCATTACAAAGGAGCGAGTCAGGGTCGGGACCGTACACCCATTCTTGGCGAAATGCTCACACTTGTACTTCTCTTTTATTCTTGGATATATTCATGACAAAGTCTTTTTTTTTTCCACGCACGCCTTTTGTCATCTTTCTGCTTAGGGTAGCCGTTACCTCCATCCCTATTCACGCCTTAGTTCACCGGTCAGGATCTCATGAATCGTGATCGCTTTATTGTTTCATGTTTCATTGTTTCGAGAGTCATCTCGGGAAAAAAAGTGTTATTGGAGAATGCGATGTGCCTGCCGTATTTATCAAAGTGCCGCAGGAGCTATTTTATTGCGCAAGCTGCGAGAGAGTTGAACGTACAGGTGCTCGAGAGTTTTCTGGACGATTTTTTTTTCCAGTTTGTTGACTAACGAGAAACTTGTGCAGCGTTTGCAATACTGAGAGAATATACTAAGGGGATCCGAGGATCTCAATTTTTTTCTTACTCACAACCATACGAAGAAACAAGCAATGAAGCCAAAGAAGGCATACTGGAAGTTTAGTGTTGTGCTTATTGAAATGGGCACAGATATAGTAAGGTAAAGAGGGAAATGAAAGTGAGTGACAGGACAACTTGCCGCAGGTGGGAACGGAGCCCGCATTACCCGCACTACGCCATGTGGTGGGCTTTAGCAATTCAGCTACTACTGCTGCGATCCTTTGCTTTTGTCGACTTATTTGCTTCTTCTTATCGACGCATGTACTCGTCTATTCTTGACGAGTGACCGTCTTTCACCTTCTGACTAATGTTACCATGTTACCGCGCAGAGCAAGATGCACCTTCCATAGCAGAAACTTTCTCGAATGTTGTCACTCGTCTTATCTGTTGCCTAGTCTATGTTGTTGCCGAACATTGGCTTTGTACATTCTAGGAAGCACGCTAGCACCAGCGATAGCCCTGGAATGCACTACGAGTCATGTATAAATAGCCAACACGCCTGACCCGCAGGTCAAATTTCCGCGATTGATGCCTATGGTCACGGCTATGGTTGTGCACCCGAGTGTAACTTGCTCTTGTGGGCACAAGATTCGAATGAAGCCGAACGAAGAGTCAGTTTTGCCACTCTCACTTGCGGCCATGGTCTCATTCCTCACCAACACGGCCACGTGACAGTATGGTCACTTCTTAATATTGTTATTTCTTTTATTTTGAAGCTTTTCTTCCCTATACTCTTAAGCAAAATACACCCTTTTGCCGCACAGCAATAATCGTCATCTGTCGTTTACGCATTTCCTTTCTTTAACGCGGCGAGCCCGGTACTTTCCAGTAACGAACGGCATGCGCCTTGTCAGCATGACATAGCATTCCTGACAGGAAAGCAGCGGGCGCGGTGTTTTCAAGAAAGGAAGCGCAAGGAAGGCAGATCACGATTATTGTTGCGTGGCAGAGATACACCCCAAATGGTGTACCTTTTGTCTAAGAGTTTAGGAGTACACTCTTAAGCAAAGTTACACCCTTTTGCCACACAACAATAATCGTCATCTGTCTTGTCCGCATTTCCTTTCTTTAACGCGGCGAGCCCGGTACTTTCCAGTAACGAACGGCATGCGCCTTGTCAGCATGACATAGCCTTCCTGACAGGAAAGCAGCGGGCGCGGTGTTTTCAAGAAAGGAAGCGCAAGGAAGGCAGATTACGATTATTGTTGCGTGGCAGAGATACACCCCAAACGGTGTACCTTTCGTCTAAGAGTTTAGGAGTACACTTTTAAGCAAAGTTACACCCTTTTGCCACACAACGATAATCGTCATCTGTCTTGTCCGCATTTCCTTTCTTTAACGCGGCGAGCCCGGTACTTCCCAGTAACGAACGGCATGCGCGTTATCAGCACGGCATGGCATTCCCGACAGGAAAGTAGAGGTCGCGGCGCTTTCAAGAAAAGAAACGCAAGCAAGACAGATGACGAGTATTGTTCCGTGGCAGAGATACACCTTAAAGGGTGTACTTTTTTGCCTAAGAGCGTACTGTATTAACAAACGATGTACTAAAGCTAAAATTGTTCGTAAGATCAAATTCGAGCCAGTCCTGACATTGCTGGACATACATTAGCGAAGGCTGCTGAAAAGTGGCGAAAAGCACTTAGGAACGAAAAATATTCGTCAGTTTGGCCGCTGGAGCTTAACGGGTGCCCTTGCGACAGCACTCGTAACGGAGCTCCTTTGGTGTCTGCGACAATGGTGGCCCAAGACTGAGACTGAACTTTGCCTATAAGAGTGTACTTTAAAAAAAGTTATTTGTTCTGTCCAAGAGTGCGGCTCAACACTGATGTCCGTCTCTGGGCGCTGCTCCACAAGCCGCCGTTTCCCGACAGGAATAATCTCCTTTTGCTGTGCTAGAGGGGGAGCACGAAATGATCCCCACTATCAACGTTCTTTCAAGGTCGTGGACCGTGACAGCGTCCAGCGGTTGACCGCGAACGTCGTCAGCTTGGATAACTCGCTCAGGCGCCTTCATCAGGCGCCAGGAGGGGCACTCGCCAAGGCCGTCGACACCGGCGTGTTCGACGAGATCGACAAGGAGACCTGGCAGCTGGCGTTAGCCGGCGCGGGCAGCGTGTCGAGACCCGGGGACGTGCAGCTGGTGTCGTCCAACTCCAAGGGAATCGCGAAAGCCGTCGCCCAGCTGAATTCCGCGCCGCTGGAGGCCGCCAAGCTGTACACGCTTCTCGCCCCGCTGGCGCCGTACGTGGAGCTGGAGCGCTACGAGGCCCAGCAACGCGGATCGATGAAGCCGTTCAAGTGAGTCCCATATCGAGTGTCTGCTATTCGTCAGCAAGGATGGTCGTTTGCTAGAGCACAGTAAAGGCTCTATGGTTGGGTGTGTCCGTAAGGGCCGAAGACAGTCAAACATTAAGGAGAACTAAAACAAAGCCGTTCTCCGTTCACTCAAGCCACGCAGGTCATATTTGCACAAAAGACAACAAATAATTTTTATTTGCGCTTTAACTCATTAGCGGAGCAATTGGTTTGACAAGCAATCCACAAGTGAAAGCTCTTCGGCTAATTAAAAGCGTATCTACAGGATTTGCATGAAGTTTCCCGTGGCTTAATGGGAATTGCGAAACACTAAAACAGCGTAGCATACCTACGGGATAGTACGATGACCACAGAGCATGCAAGAGCCGCATATGGTGTATTTCTTCCATCACCTTCACCCGCTTGACCGTCATCCTCTGACACTACCGGGTGCGTTTCTCCCTCCGTCCAGTGGCAGGGCAGGAACATGTTCTTTAGGCTGACATCCCTTCCTTTCACCATCCACCTGTCACTAGCTTTCTTTGAAACAATGTAAAATGTTTGTAAGCACCTGTTTTTTTTTTTCAATACGCTGTGCATGGGACTTATTTGATTATCGCCAGTCTCATAAGTCGGGCGCCGGCCGAGATGAATTTTCGGAGGACGTAATAAGCGAGGTGGTAATTTTAATGTATATAAGGCTATGCCGGCCGCCTGCTATATTTCGTCACTTGATTTCCTTCGATATTCGTAGTTAACGTATTCAGCAGCCATTCTCCACCCCATCTCGTCGCACTAACAGCTTTCTAGCACGGTGAAGAAGCTAGCCCACCCGTAAAGCTACATGGTTTCATTCAGAGAACCATAGTTCACCCGTCTACGAAAAGGAGGCAAACTGGAATGTCATATATAGGTTATTGGTTCTCACAATAACCTGCACGTTGTAGTATATCCTTTCGGCCCATAATGCATCGACGTGATTCGTACTGGTGAGATACACATTGTAGGTTGTGAAGGACTAATACAGGGCGAGTAATGTCAGCCTCAAAAGTGATAGTAAGGAAAACACATTTCGTACTTGCGTGTGTTATATACTTGTGCGCTGTAAGACATGCCATTAAGTATTTGTGGTAAGCTTATCTCCATAAAATCAGATGTCATGTCTGCGACGCCGCGTGTCAGTATCAGAGGGCTTGAAAATGCATCATTGTATCTTGAGCTCATTTCTAAACTTTTGGCATGTCAAGGTCATGCACAGCAGTAGAATTAGGGACCAAGTCTGCGAGCGCGGCCCCCTCGTCACTTATAACGATCTCACCCAGCACTATAAGTTAAGAGAACCATGCCGCTGCCACACAAAGCACTCAATAAAGCACAAAAAGTCGCGTACAGGCGGCTTCAGACGGGCACCTACCCATGCCCGGCCTTCCCGCCCAAATCTTTCCGGACGCGCACCCTCACAATGCGTGTCGGTTTTTGTGAAGATACCGCTAGCCTTGCTCGCATGCTTTGAGGTTGCCCCCTGGCGCCGGGGGCCAGGACCATCAAGGAAGAGTAGGACCGCGCTCTACGCAGCTCGGACCTTGAAGCATAGCTCTGGGTTGTCCATCGGGCCGGCGACGCGGCAGAGAGCATGGCTTCTCCGTCCCGACGTGGGAGCGGCCCACTGCGCACTAGTCGCGAGCACCGGGGACCTCAATAAAGTTTTTAACGTGACAGCGCTAAGGAGCTCGTGTCGCAGAAAAGCCGGTGTCGTCGGCGTCGGTGTCGGCGTCGGCGGCGTTGGCAGTGAGCGATAAATCCCAGCAGGCACTTCATGAATAAAAAACAACTATCAAGATGGGCTGGGTGGGAATCGAACCAGAGTCTCCGGAGTGTGTTCATCCATCCATCTATCCGCTTCTCGCGGCTGCTGCTTGCCTACCGACGACGATTAATTATCTTCCTCTGTGTGTGTGTTTTTTACAATGCGCGTGAGGAAAACAGTCTTGCATTTTCAGTGAGACGCCTGTGTGCCCTGTGGGAGAATGGACAGAAAAGGTAGAGAGAACGAGAAGACACCCGTGGTGGCGCCCCTAAATCTAGGCTTGCTGCTTTTAAACGAATCAGGCGCTGAAAAGTATGTTTTAGAAGAAGCATCAAGCTTTGGTGCATGTGACTGACGTCTACTGGATGTCAGTCAATGAAGCGAGGTGGTCTAGTTGGTGGCGACAGTTTCCATTCGTTTTTCCTGGGCGAACTTAGCGTGGAACACGTATACTGGACCAGTGCTTGTTCAGTCTGCGTGTTTTTTTTTTTCTGTGCTTGAGTGAATTAGATTCGCGTTGCCAACATGAATGCAAGCTGCGTGATGGCACTTGCGGCACTTTGTCTGTGCACACTTCGCACAAGATAGCTGCATACGACTAATTACAGTATTGAACAGCGTCGATTAAGCAGCCAATTTTCGCCCTGGTCCGTGTCAGTGCTAGCGAAGCCTTACTGCGCCGGCTCCGTGATCGGCTATTTGCCGAGCATTGCTGTAGTACTCCAACAAACAGTACTATGGCTCCTGATACTTCCTGAACAACATACGTGAGTGCCAACACGTGAACGTGAACACGGGAACCACCATTCTTGGTGAGCAGTCTGCCTTTGTGCTCGCAATTACACGTCGCTGTTCGTGGAGCAGTCGAGAAGGGTGTGCGCTTATATGAAGAGTATGCGTGCTGTTTCAACGTACCTTTTCACCTGACTTTCCGTGTGCTACTTGCTGTGTATGGCTTTTCATACACGCATCCATGGGGAGCATTACCCGCTCGTGTACGGCAAGCTGCTTTCTTGGAAATTGCGTAGGTGTGCTTATACATAGCCGCGCAATCACGTTGTAGGGCTCGATCGATGTGCGTGGAGAACGTGGCGTACCTTTTCACCGTTCCCTTCGACACCATGGTCACGACCATGCTAAGCATGGGAAAGGCGGCCGTGGACTTCAACAACATGGTGAACGACTTACGCTTAGCCGGTGTAAACGATCTCCACGTCGGCGTTGGCTTCGAGCTCGACAAGAAAGCCCTCGAGACCGTGTCCGTCAGCGGCCACGGTGAGCATGCCGTATGCAATAGCGAATGGTTGTAACGCGTTCAACGCGACCATGACGATCTGACTAACAGACTATGAAATTTTTTAAAACTGATGGTAGTGCTAGAAAGGACGAACACACGGTGAAAAGACGACACGACGATGAGGAAACGCGTTTCCGTGTCTTCTTTTCGCTATGTGTTCGTCCTTTTTAGAGCTTCCATCAGTTTTAAAGAATGCATCACCAACTGGCCCAGCACCGAGTTTTATTGGAGACTATGAAAGTTGTGGGACAATATGTGCATGGCGTCAGCATCGCTATCAAACTCCTCTTGCTGTCACAGTTGCCAATCCAGAAGCTGCAGTTGTGCAGCCGCAAATTTCGCCAGTGCACGACAGCTCAGCGCTGTTTCTTACAGCACCGCACGGATGCATGCAGAACCATGCGTGAGCGTCAGATGCAGTTAACACGAAACTTCGGTCAGAACTCGCCTATGATGACTATCCGTGTATTCGAATAGCCGAGACGCGTAACTTCTAAAGCGTTTACTGCAGCCGAGCTGCTATCTTTCTCTCCCCTGTTGACAGGTTGCACCATCTAGCGTCACCGCCGCGAACTTCGCGCACATCCCAAGTTGGCGTGAGAGTGTCATTGAAGTGCGGTCTCAGTGGCATATACTCAAGTCGGGGTCAGACAGGTTCATTGGTATTCCTGTTGGTGTGTGCCTCCCTGGTGCACGTACCAACGGGAACGAGCCACAGTTTTAAACTGCTCTACCTTCGGCATTTGCCCACCTTGTTAGATTGCATTAGCTCTGCAATCGGCCCGTATTTAATGGTTGGACAGCGAGATAGCCTGAGAGAGAGCAGTCTCACAATGCCAGGAGCGATATTCGAATTATTAACGCTGCAGTCACGTCTTTGCAGAGGCATCCGGGTCCCACGACAACAGCTCCGCCGAGAAGTACGGCAATGATTTCCTGGCCAACCTTATACTCTACCAACGGAGCGGAGCGCGTCACTTCCAGACCGCCGACTTCCGGAGTGACGGGCCGCACAAGGGCGGCTTCATGCCGACAAGCTACTTCCTGCCGGACTTCTACTACGGCGGCGCCACCGAAGAGACGCTCAACTCTGGCACGCTCGGCGCGTTGGTGGCCGCCATGTTGTTCAGGGCGAGCTTGCCCAAGCCCGCTTCCGAGCAGTCGTCGTACGTCAGCTGCTTCGCCAAGTACTCGCAGCAATCGCTGAAGCTCGCCGTGAACGGGAGCGACTGGATGAGGCACACGCGGGCCCACTGGGCGCTCGAGGTGTCCTTCAAGGTGACCCGACAGAGCGCGGAGGGACGCCACCACAAGGAACTGGACGCGCTGCACTACCTGCGATTTGCGCGCACCTATTGCGGCGAGCAGGAGAAGCACCGAATGCCGCTCAAGTTCGCCGTTCGCAGTTCGGCAAACTTCAACCGGACGTTCGAGTGCGCTTACCCGTACCCGCCCATGGCGTGCTGACCACGCGACGGGGAGTGTCTGGTCGCCTTTTGTGTGTCTCCATCTCTCGCCCAGCTGGGACGTTTTCACCCTTCTTTGATCCTTTCTTTTTCGATTTTCGCGTGCGCCCTTTAGTTGGCCCTGACTCCATTTATTTTCTTGACCCGGCTGGAGCCAGCGTCTTCCAATATAAGCGCTTCAGCTGTCTCGGCAAGCCAAGTTTGTATTTTCTAGCGCTTTTTTTTGTATCGCGCGTTGCTTTATTTTTATTGCCCTCCAAGAGCTGCTGCAAAAGCCGCAGCAGCGCAATAGTAATCGGTAGTTCCCATCGTCGCTTTGTAATGTTCTCTGCTGGTTGCCAGCAACCGTTCGTCTTCCCCAAATACCGTTCATCCACTCCGGTGCCCTGTTAGAGCGAGCGCCAGCGTGTCCAGATATCATTAAATCGCCACTCACCAGAGCCCATTCCAAATTTCAGGTTATGCACTGGAAGTTGTACCCTCTAGGAAACGTCTTGCCGAAATGCTTAAGAAGCGATTGGAGAAAATGAAATGTCCCGTTGCAATGCTGCCAGGAGGCGGGCTCTGCTGCCAACTCCTAGTGTTCCTGTATATATGCTCCCTGCGGGAGCATATACAGGAACACTACCAACCCCTACTGCGTCAGCCAGCGCCTGCATGCGACTCTTCTGCTCTGCCTTCTCCCATACCGGGGCCAAAAGGCGGTGTCGCGTTTTGTCGCGAGCCCCGCATCTTTCCTCTTTCTTCCCCTTCATTTCTGCTCGGCGCACTCCATGTGCCGGTGTCGCGCCTTGTGCAGCGGATGATTTACTGAAGTCAAATGGCCTAAAGTGTGACGTTGCAGGAAGTGCGTCCTGCACAGAGGTGTTTGTGAGGGTGACGTTGGCTCTGTGGCTGGAAGCAGCACTCCCTCGAGAGGTAGGGCGTGCAGGATTCCGATTGAAATTTCGATTGCGTTCGCATCTCCCAGCCTCTTGATATTTTGCAGACACGATGGCCCCTGCGGTTTGCATGCGCCCCGCTTACCAGATTGCAATGCTAAACCTGGTGAGGGGCCCTTCGAGAGAGTAGAAACATACAGTGGAGCTCGGCTGCTCCGTCACCGCAAGGCGCACCGCCACATTTACGACTCATAATTTACGGTTTAAAGGGACCCTGAAACGCTTTTGACGATTTTCTACAAACGTACTGAGTCGTTAGAGTAGGTCCTTCCGATCATTAATTGACACATCTAAGTGCTCTGCGTAAAGCGTGTAATTTATTATAAGGTTTTAAAAATGCACATCGCTGCCGATCGCAGCGCACTACTCGGCGGAATTTTAAGCCGCCCCTACCCCTATGACCGAAATTACCCATATGACGTCAGTGGGGCGAGCTATCCGATTGGCTGACCAGGGCGCGTGATCGATAATTTTTCCAACTTTATGGTAAACAAATGATCTTCTTAATAGTTGGAATGTTAGTTAATTTGTTTTTATAAGAAGAAAGTAACACAAAGAGAATGCACAAGAACAATTCTTCAGTACACTTAAGCACTTCCGGCACACAGCAAGCGTCGTCTGCTTGTGTTACAACGTACTCCATTTTGACGAGAGCTCCGCGGTCAGAGTTGGTCTCAGTCTTTTCGCGAGCACTATGATTCGACTTTGTTGCCTTGTGGACTGCAAACGTAGCGACTGGCCATATGTCAAGCTGCGACATCGTGTCCCTCTGCAAGGCAGCGTACGAGCGAACTGGCTGCTGCGCATCGAACTGCAGCTAGCCGATCGGCGCCAGGATTTGCGCGCTTGTGGCCGTCACTTTACACCGGAAGATTACTAACGCAATAGTCCCGTATTAGGGCAAACATAAGCGCAACGGGACAGGGTCTGGCCGCTTGACTGTGCCGTAACGGGATGAGCCGAGATGAGCAGAAGGGCAAATGTGAATGGTCTGCACGGTGCAGCCACCTGGTGGCATAGAACTCAACCATACACAGTAGCAGCAACGAAGCGTATTCTTCTTTGCTGCCGGTGCGTATTTTTCGCAGGAGTGTAATCATCAACACGTTGTTTTTATAAATGTTTAAAATGTTTTACACTTGGTTAGAGCAATATTAGCGCTTTGTTTGGCTGGTTAAGCGCTGCGCCAACAAGTGTCTGGACCGTGCAGACCGATCAGCCCGCTCACGTACGTCTCCGCCAAAGTTCCTTCATCAGCTTGAGTTTATGCCTCCAGTCATTTGCCGAAATGACCAGCTTGCCTGTGGTTAACGGAATACCAGACACGTTCGGCGCTACGACAGAATGCTCGCAATGCACGCTGCTTCGATAGCTCTCGCTTGGGGTCGGCAGCCAAGCGGCTAGCGGAGAGGTTTCGCGCGGGCGGGGGCGGGCTCCATAACAACCGGAAGTGGACGATGTGACGTCGCATCATGACGCAGGACCAGTGAAGGCGGAGCTTAGCCCCGCTCGCTCGGCGAACGAGTTGAGGAGGAAAAGCGTGGCTGGGGAGGAGGGTAACTTCTAATCGCTTGTAGCTCCATTATTACGTAACGCTTCACTTAAATTGTGGCGCGAATGTTCTACTTAAGCTGTACCCTACGCGTCTACAAAATTTGTCCGAACCGTTTCAGGGGCCCTTTAAAGCAAGCGGTTGAGTAGATGATGATGATGATGATGATGATATGTGGAGTTTTATGGCGCAAGGGCCGCTCACGGCCAGAGAACGCCAAGCAATGTTTTAATGGAGTCAGTGATGCAAATAATGATCAATGGCGTCGTGGTGGACTATAACAAAAAACCTGGCTGTATAGGGGCCTGAAAAGAATGGTAAAATAAATACATCTCTTAAAATTGTCACAATGAGTTTTCAGATGTAATTTGAATTTAAAAGATATGTTCTGATGGAAGGAGGGAACAAAATATGTAAATGATAATAGCACTATTGCCTCAAGAGGCCCTGAAATGCAAGGGCCTGTAGGCACGTGCTCTAAAAAATGCTACTACCGCAGCAGCAGCGTCTGGTAAGATGCTGTGCAACGAATCTCTTCGGCCTATAACTTGCAATGAATTACCATCTTGCAGAAAGCTAAAAACTGACTTTCTGCGAAAAAATGGGTCAGCACCAAGCAACATTGCAGGATGAAAAGGAATGTTCTGTCGGTAGGCTAGAGGGAAGTGTTTTTTACTTTCAGTTTCCATTTCTCTACACTCCAGAAAGGCATGGAGGACGGTTAGTGTCTCGCCACATCTACAGCATATGGGAGGTTCGCTACCGGTCAAGAGATAAGAGTGCGTGCCATACGTATGACCTATGCGAAGGCGGCAGAAAATTACCTCGATTCGCCGTATTTTTGTTATCGGTGCAAAATTTTCTAATTGTGGCTCGAGAAAATGGAGCTTATTAAAGGTTTCGGTGTCCCACTTCTGTTTCCAATACCGTCTAAGTTTTTTGCGCGAAAATGGCTTTAAGTCTGAGGCTCGGATACCTACGGTATAGTTACCAGCTCTCGTTGCAATGGATGTAGCAATCTCATCTGCAAGCATGTTGCCCTTAATGCCTCTGTGCCCAGGTGCCCAACATACTACGGCGTGCTGATTAGATGTATATGCTCTGCACAGGAGCGAATATAGCTAATTGAGTACAGGATTATTGCCTTTCTGGAGTGACATTAGAGATTTTACGACACTAAGAGAGTCTGTGAATATAATGGCCTTTTGCAATTTTGTTTTCTTGATATGTTTAACAGCTGTCAGTACAGCATACGCCTCAGCAGTGAATATGCTTGTTTCCGTGTGCAGGACGTCAGATTCTGAAAATGATGGGCCGACAGCTGCATACGAAACGCCGGCATGCCGCTTTGAGGCATCTGTGTAAAATTCTTCGCCAGAGTACTTCGACTGAAGTTCAAGAAAGTGCATTTCAATGTGTACCTGGGGAGCATTCTTCGTTATTTCAACAAACAAAGTATCACACTCAATGAGCGGCCGTTGCCACGGTGGACATAGCATGACAGGAGCCATAAGAGGATTTTCAAAAAGTGAAACATCCATATCTTGACTGAGTTTCCGTACACGCAGTGAGAAGGGTTCTGTAACTGCCGGTTGATTATTAAATAAAGTAGCAGATGTCATGTTGTTTACACTTGGGTAAGAGGGATGTTCATGGCTTGCATTTACCTTCAGAAAATACATAAAACTTAAGTACGACCTCTGAAGAGGAAGTGACCACTCATTAGCTTCAACGTAAAGATTCTCCACAGGACTTGTCCTGAAGGCACCGGTCGCCAGGCGGATACTTTGGTAATGGACAGGATCCAACATCTTCAATGCACTAGGACTAGCCGAATGATAAACTATTGCCCCATAATCTAAGCGTGTTCAAATGAGGCTCTTGTAAAGGTTCATGATGCATTTCTTATCACTACCCCACGATGTATGTGACAAAAGTTTAAGAATGTTCATGGTTTTTAGGCATTTGTTTCTGAGGTACTTAAGGTGTGAAATAAAGGTTAATTTCGTGTCTAAAATAACGCCTAAAAATTTGTGTTCTGTGCTCACAGGTATGTGCTGTCCCTGAAGTTCAACTTCAGGATTAGCTATGAGACCACTTTTTTGTATGAAAAGACAGGTACTCTTGCTGACATTGAGCGTAAAGCCATTTTCATCAGCCCACTTAGACACCTTGTTTAAACAAAGCTGTACTTGTCGCTCGCAGATAGCGATATTACATGACTTAAATCCAATCTGAACGTCATCAACATATACTGAATAAAATATACTTCGCGGTATTGATGAGCGCAAGGAATTCATTTTTATGATAAAAAGTGTGCAGCTAAGCACGGCACCCTGCGGTACCCCAGTTTCCCGTAGAAATGGCCTCGAGAGAACATTACTAATTCTAACACGGAATCTGCGATTTGATTAATAGCTTTCGATTACATTAAGCATTTTTTCGCGGATGCCCAATTCTGATAAGTCACGTAGAATTCCGTACCGCCATGTGGTGTCGTAAGCCTTTTCCATGTCTAAGAATACAGAAAGAAAGAACTGTTTGTGTATGAAAGCGTCGCGAATATATGCTTCGATGTGAACGAGGTGGTCTGTCGTCGATCCGCCTTCTCTAAAACCACACTGATATGGGTCAACGAGCTTGTTTGATTCAAGGAAGTGTAAGAGCCTGTGATTTACCATTCTTTCAAAGAGTTTACATAGACAACTTGTGAGTGATATGGGCCGGTAGCTTGCCACAGAGGACGGATCTTTACCTTGTTTCAAGACAGGGACTACAATCGCCTCTTTTTATGCCAATGGAATGTCTCCTGTTTCCTAGATAGTGTTGAAAATATAGAATAGAGCCATCTGCGTGTCAGGGTGAAGCTGTTTTACCATTATGTACATGGCTGTGTCGGCTCCTGGGGCCGATTTCGTGCAGCCGTTCAAGGCAGCTCTGAACTCAGCAATGCTAAAAGGATGGTTGTCCGGTTCACTTCCACTAGCTTATGTTTCTGGAATGACTGCGAGTAGTTCGCAGAGCTAGAAACTCGCTGGAAGTGTTCTCCCAGAGTGTTCGCCTGGTCTTGAAGGCTGTATCCTTCATCATCAACCAAAGGCATGTTGTAGATTTGTCGAGTAAATAATTTTCTTAGCCTGTTCCAGGCTTTTGCTTCTTTTGTACAGGAATTTATGCTTGTGACGTATTTTCCCCAGCTTTCTCTTTTAGCGATACGACGCGTTCGTCTGCCTTTGGATTTCACGTGCTTAAAGTTGATGAGGTTTTCTGCCGTTGGAGATTGACGTACGTAGTAAACTCCAGGCTTTGTTTTGCTGCTTACGCTCAAACTTGCATTGCTCACTCCACCACGCCACGTGCCGCTTTTTTTGTAGCTCCCTTCGTTTGTGGAATGCACTCTACTACAGCGTCAATTATAAAAGCGGTAAAATAAGCAATAGCATCGTTCAGACTAAAATCTTTAAAAGTGTTTCGCTGCATCTGGGTGATTTCCTCAACATTTTTCGAATCTGCGGATGCAACTTTCCATTGAGGGGGGTGTGGTAGGAATTTATTTTGTTCTAAAGTTTTGAGACAGATGTGAAAATGTTCACTCCTATATGGGTTTTCGACTACCTCCCATTCTCGGCATGGTACAAGTGTAGCCGAGCAGATGGCTAAATCTATCGCAGAGTACGAGCCATGTGCTGTGCTATAGAACGTCGGTTCCTTTTTATTCAATATGCATGCACCTGAAGAAACAAGAAAATTTTCTATTAAGCGGCCTTTGACATCGCATCGAGAGTCTCCCCAGAGAGTATGGTGCGCGTTGAAATCCCCAACGAGTACGTAGGCTTCAGGCAGCTCATCGATTAGACTAAAAAATTCTCTTCTTTGGAGTCGATAGTGGTGTGTTATGTACACAGAAGAGATTGTAATGAGTTTACGTAACAGTAAGGCTCGAACCGCAACTGCCTGAAGAGGCGTTCGGAGTTCCAAGGCCTGACATGCTACACGCTTATCAACTATAATCGCGGCACCACCGGACGAAGCGAAAGCACGGTCTTTGCGAAAAATGTTAAATTCTGGTAAAAAGCCTGTCTGTGTAAGTTTTAAATGGGTCTCTTGTGCACACAGCACTTTGGATTATATTTACGCAAGAGTTCCTTGACATCATCGAGGTTATGTAGGAGACTCCTGACGTTCCATTGTACTATTTGTGTCTCCATAGTTAATATTGTGTGTGTGCTGTGTGTTTAGAGAGGAAAATTGATTTCGACTACAGGGCCTTCCCAGGCCCCATAACGCGGAGTTTGTCTTTCTTCCCGCAGTCCTGAGACTGGCGGCGGTCCTTGGGCGCTTGCTGCGCCGTCTGGCTTGAAGTAGTGTCCATTGCCTCTTGAGAGGCACTGGACCTCCGCTCTCGTGAGCGGCGCGTTTGTTGTGAAGGCTTCACCTGAGCAGATGAGACCTTCGTTCCTACCAACCCTGAGGTCGATGGGCCCTCTTTCTGTCACGGCGAGGCAACGCTGGCTGCTATCGCTGAGTGGGCTGGCGGCACAACCTCGGCTACACTCTTTGTGGGCCGGGCAGATGCCGGAGTCTGCTGCGGTGTTGCCCCCTTACGCGCCACACCAACATAGCGTGTACTATGAATGAATGAAACACGCTTCCGCGCTTCTTGAAACGGTATGTTCTCTGTAACTTTCTGTGTAATAATATCTTTTTCTTTTTTCCACGTCGGACATGATCGGGAATATGGGGCGTGATCACCGTCGCAGTTCACACAGTGGAGTGCGCCGGTGATGTTGTTGGATTCGTGCTCTTGACCACATTTTGAGCGAGTGAGACGGCCTCGGCAGCTTTGTGAGCCATGGCCAAATCTTTGACATTTGAAACATCTACGTGGACTTGAAATGTATGGTCTTACTCGTGTTTTTGTGTATCCTGTATCGAACGATTCTGGCAAAACACTTGTAGCAAACGTGAGAATGAGATGTTTTGTAGGATTTTTTTTTGTTGTCGCGCTTGATCGTTATCCTTTGTATTTTGACAACTTCTTGTTCCTTCTATCCTTCAAGTAGTTCTTCACTCAGGTTCAAAAGATCGGCATCTGATACCACACCTCTGGATGTGTCCATAGAGTGATGTGGCGTCACTGTGACTTCGACATCACCAAAAGCCAGAATAGCTAAAATATTTTCATGTTGGAGCTGGTCACGTACTTCAAGCAGTAGGTCACCGCTAGCCATTTTAGTGATTTTGTATCCAGGACCTAGAACGTCGGTGAGAACTTTCGCAATGGTGTATGGTGAAAGGATTCTTACTGTCTTATCGGGGCACTGACTATGTATGACGTGGTAGCGCGGGAAGGATTCCTTGCGTTGCGCAAAAATTGAAAAGTTTCTTCGGTGCGCCCTCTTTTCGAAAGAGGGCGATCAGGAAGTCGGAGAAAGGTGCTTAAAGCCATCAATAACTTATTACATTTCGGCAGCTTTGCCAGCCACCCACCACCGAGCCCAACAAGGGGACGCTGTGAGATCCGAAGGAAACGCAGACGCCAGCTGTACCTATAACCCAATATATTAGATCCAAGGTTGGATGAACTACACCAGGTTAACCCTTGCTACCTTGAGAATTGGAAGTAAATGAAGTGAGAAGAAGACAGGACAGGTGGAAAGTGAGAGAGAAAGACGAAGGTTTAAGAGAGGGAAAGACAGGAAAAGGCAACTGCCGATTTCCCCCGGGTGGGTCAGTCCGAAAGTGCCGTCTACGTGAAGCCGAGGTCAAAGAGGCGCGTTGCCTCCGCCGAGGGGCCGTAAAGGTCCAAACGCCCGGCATCTGCTCAACCCCCAGGATCCCCTTTTCCCCGGACACGGCTAAGCCGCGGACGGTTAGACGCGGGAGGGGCCAACCCTCGTGTGCTCGGGTACGTGGTGTCGCAACACACCAAACGCCTGCTGATGCAGACGCCCCTGCGGGGTTGAGTAGATGACATTGTCACCACTCTTTGCCTTGGGCATTGTGTGGCCTTCGAAATCACGCTCGTACGCCTTCAAATGCAAACATGCGAGATCTCTGCAGCCACGGACTGTGATGTCAGTCTTATGTCCTCTCAGTATGGTGCCACAACGACACATTTCAGTAGCACATGCCTGTTAGATTCTTGAAGGGGGCAATTAGGACACAGCAAAGATGGGACTATGCCCCACCACACTGGTCTGTCGTGCATAAGCGGCACTTGCCCCCTTAGACGCCCCACGAAGTCGCGTAGTTGGGCAGGCAGAAATGACGCCATT
Source organism: Dermacentor albipictus (assembly GCF_038994185.2). Classification (NCBI taxonomy): domain Eukaryota; kingdom Metazoa; phylum Arthropoda; class Arachnida; order Ixodida; family Ixodidae; genus Dermacentor; species Dermacentor albipictus. The sequence goes on from NC_091830.1 coordinate 47,626,434, forward strand.
ATCGAATCCCAGAACACATTATTCGAACGTGCACGACGCGCTAAGTAAACTAGAGGAAGCAGTAAGGCTGACATTGTATCTACAATATGGTTTTCGAGAACGTCTACGCCAGGACTTACCTGTTGTAGGTGTCGATAAAAAGCCATGGCCGTAGAGTAAAATGCGGGTGCCTTTAACACTTGTGGTCCGCGATGTAAGTGTACGCCCGGTAGCATGTAACGAATTTTGTTTCAAGGAAATAGCAGCCGACTTCACGGGCCGGACACTGATCACGCTGTAACAGGCAAAGCAAAAATCGGAGGGCAACCAGCCGCCAGCGGACAGACACGTATGGCAGCGCGAACGCACCGAGAGATCGTGGTTGCCCAAGCGCAGCGCGGCAGACCAGTTCTGTACTGCCCGACCAGAAGAAGGAACCAAGAAGAGGCTGCAAGGTGCTAGTAACCCGTAATGGTGGCTGTAAAACGTGACAAACGTACCGCACTTGGCTACAAAATACAGACTGTGCTAAGTACCTTCTTTCTAATAAGGGGAAATTGTATCCTTCAACATCCTGTATATTTCGCCTCAGATCTTCAAGAGTTGAGAGCCACACAGAGTATGATATGCCATCATAGGTGTAATCAAGACCTAAAATGCGAAGAGAATCGTTCTTCTGAAGGCGGGAAAGGGGACTTAGGTGTGTCTCTGGTGAACCAATGAACAAATAACGATATTTAAAAGAAATTTAGCGCAGTACCTGGAGTATTTCCGTGCTCAGTGAAAATTCGAAGGCCACGGCATAAGCTATCTTCATTCCTGAGATACAATGCAATGTCACTGCCGAAGGCTGTCCCCTTCAAAACGCCGCTACCAGGCCGTGGGGGACCGCACACGTAAGGGTCTTTCAGTAGCGAGCACGCAGAAATGTCTCAAGGCTGAGCACAAACAGTACTTGGGATAGAGGGCACCCTTGACAAACACGACGAGTAAAGGCAAATGGTGCACTTTCACGACAATCAAGAAACAATGTACCTCGGATATTTGAATAGGCATTCCTAATCAGTTCAACAAAAGTTGACGAAAAGCCGGACGAACTTGGTACTTTAAATATGTAGCTATGTTCAAGGCGATCGAATGCCTTTTCTTGATTTAACGAGAATGGGGTTAACCGAAGGGCCCGATTTTTATTCGTCATATCATAAGGAGCCAACAAGCGCTGACAGCAAGGAAAACATAGGGGAAATAACCCGTACCTAATAAATGAAATAAAGAAACGATAAATTCATGGAAATGAAAGTGGATGAAAAAACAACTTGCCGCAGGTGGGGAACGATCTCAGAACCACCGAATTTCGCCTGCGATGCTGTACCAATTGATCTAGTGACCACGTGCTGATCTGTTAAGCGTGCACGTCACTAGGTCGCATGTAACGAACGAGAGACCATGTATCTCTCTGCCAGGGACTGAGCATGCCTGATGGTGTCATATTAAGGAAGGAATCAGGCTTCCCAAGCGCCGAGTAACAACAGCTATGAAAGTTTCCTCGTCAACGTTGAGACGCGTGATTGGCCTCCGTTCCTCTGGACGAAGTGATTATGGATCATACATAGGTATCAACCCAATACGACCGTCGTGAAAACTAGACGGGAATTGAATGTTCTCAAAGCAGCGGCTGATAGCAACCACAAAAGTGCCACCAATATCTTCCCAGCATGTTAGATAAAACTTAACGGATAACCCGTCCGGCCCTGGGGCTGAGCCACGCTTCGTGGGAGATAATGCTGCCTGCACCTGGTCAACTGACAGTCGTGCACAAAAACGTTCAGCGACCTCAGGTGACACCTGAGGCAGCCCACTAAGCATTTCTGCGTCCCCATGATTCATGCGCATAGTCGCACGCGCCATGCTTTCAAAATGCGATATAAAGAGCGAATGATCACGTGCGGGAGGCGACACAACACGAAGTGCTATTGGGGCCACAGAGCCTAATGCATTCGGCTGTCTTCGCGCAGAACTTCTGAGTGCGCACACGGATTACGTGGGCATCGCCAAGCAGCAGCTGACAAAGATAACGCTGCGATGCCGTGTTGGAAACGTTTCCGTAGCTCACGCTGCCATGACCGCATCAGTGGAATCAGTCGATTGACCCGAAGGGCAATACGGTTCTTTGTTGCAGTGTCCGCTAGTTCTGACATACGCCGTCTGACTGCACGTCCTTCAACTGGACAATGCAGACACCATTGCACCTTGAGCGCGTCCCATGACTCTGGGTCAGATCTAGAGAGAGAGGCGTGCAAAACTCTCGACAAACAAAAGCGTGAGCGTGCGTCATGTAGAAGATGTATGTTAGACGCCAACGCTTTACTGATGAGGAAGCAAGGAAGCAAACTTCAAGCATAATTGGTCTGTGACCGAAAATATAAACAGGAGATGAAGGTAAAGTTAGCACATAATATTGTGAGACATACTGAGCTAAATTGCTTGGCACATAGGCATGGTCTTACCTGCTTGACGACGGGCCACGGCACCACTTTCAGACAAATGAAGAACCATGCATAAAGAAATCGATATGTATGTAGCAACGAGAAGTGCTAGACAAGGCGATGCAACTCCCGCACGTTTCAATGAGGGCGATCCCTGCCCGGGCCTTACCCATATACTCGCGCGTCTAAAACGGAATTAAATCCCCAACAAGCCCCACGTGACGACCGTCCAGAAAATACACCTCCAGGTCACGAAAAAAATCATTAGACTTTGTGGCCTGTGCGGGTCCATAGATGCACAACATACGTAACCTAAATGAAAATAGCACACAATCAAATGCCAATATCCGCCCTGTGCCATCATAAAGAACATGATGATCTCGCAAGAAAGCTCTGCTGAAAATAATAATACTGACTCAATTAGAGCGTGATGTCGGGAAAGAGAAGAACAACTTGTTGAAAGTGCGTTTGAAAGCAAGAACATGTGCAAGGGTGAAAAAATTTGTTGCTAACACAGAATGACACAATTTTTAGCGCGGGCCACGCTGATAATTTTGGCTTGTTTTATGGGACTTTAGAACGCCTGTGCGCTTAATGAGCCATATTAAATTATGAACGTGCCACAGAACTGACCTGGTCGTGTTGTTCAAGTCGGCACCTCGGGAACAAGTCCAGGGGACATGCAGCACTTACGTCACTTCTTCGACCCTCTCGGAGAACGTCGAGCTTTCTTTGGCAGCTGTAACTCAGCGCGGCCATCCGTGGTGCCGTCCGAGTCAGAGCTTGAAGCGGGGGCACGCTTTACGTATCGTGGTAGCGCCATTTCTACGTCGAGTCCATCCAGCCTTGGCGAGACTCCAACGCTATTATCAACTCCGAGGCTGAAGCTGTCTTATGATGGTGATGATGACGGTAGCAGTTGGGCTGCGGGATCGATTTTATCACCGCCGACAGCTTCGGCAGCAGGGGGCTCATTCAGATGCAATGGCGTAGTGGCTTTTACAGAAAAGCCATTAATCGGATGCAGCGTTGTAAGTGACGCAATTGAGGCGGATGAAGCCACGGCAGATTGCGTAGGTCTTTCGAACGTAGAAATCGCATGGTCAGGTGGCTTAGACGTGTTTAAAATCTCGGTGCGATCAGGTGGACTGGTAGTAACAGCCGAAGTGGAGGCGCTATCGGCCACAGCATGCGTGTCCTTCGCTGCTTGGGAGGCCAGCGAACATGGCGTGTTGGGATCGGCCACGTCATTAACAACAGTCTTCTTTTCAGGACGAAGAGGTTGGCGAACATGGCGTGTTGTGATTGCCCGAGCTGCATGCTTCTTCTATGTCATTTGCCGGTGGTGGTTGATGCGGTGGCAAAGCTATTTCTTTGGTTACGGTTTCATGCGCAGTCGCGACCGCAGCTGACGCTGGTGGTAAGGGGAAAGAGGCTCCAGCAGCAGCAGCGCATGAGTATGAATGCCGCCGGGCGGTGGGCGGATATGAGACTGAGTTTGCAGGGACAACATGGCCGCAATTAGTACATGACCGGGGTAGTTGGAGAAGTATGGGAGAGGCCTTTGCCCTGCAGTGGGCGTAATCAGGCTGATGATGATGTTGATGATGATGATGACACATAGAAGAAGTGCCTTATCCGTAGGGATGTGTAATTTGTAAACAACTATACTTAATCTGCAGGTCTTCTGGTACAGTCGCCCAAATCTTTAACTGGTGTGCGGGAGCGGCGACTTTTCCGGGCGTCAGCGCCGTATGACGCGGCGAGGCTGGAAATAGCCTAGTAGACGATGGGCCCAGCTGAGCGCGCTTTGTCCGCATGCGCTTAGCCTCAGATTGTTTCCAGCCTCGCCCCGTCAAACGGCGCTGACGCACGGAAAAGTCGCTGCTCCCGCACACCAGTTAAAGATTTGGGCGACTGTACATCACATGACACCCTCCAACATCTATGCGTTGCCTTTTTAATGTCTGCATGTGTAACAACCGCACATCTTCCAAAACAAAGGAACGTAGACGCAGGACAAGTCTTTTCTAAGACGCGTGATTGTTAAACCTGCAACTATTGGCTAAGCTAGAGTCCACGAACACGTTCTTTTGCGCTACAGGCATTGAATTTCCTAGTTTATGTTCACAGTTAGCCGGCGTCGGGCTTTGTTACGGTAATAAACGTCGAGGCTCTGTACCTAGCCTTGAGGTACGCGTAGTGTCAACGTCATCATCATCTGCGCATTGATTATGGTTCCATGTGACGTCCTCATACCGCTCGATGACACTAAGTGTGGAGGAGGTTTAGCCGCATGTTTCCCTAAGACTCGCTATAAGGAACACATGTGGAGATATCCGAGTGATTTCAGTTGTTTCGCAAGTCTCAGCAAGTATTCCTTTAGCTTCAAATCGCAACGAGCACACAGGAGACGTCTCCAACTGGCGGTGTTTCCCTTTTAAGTAATTCGGCTGCGATATGAGTGTAGATATCGACACGTCTAATTGTTTATCTTTATCGGGCAACCAGGTTTCACCAGCTAACAAATGTTATCGCACAGTGCAAGACGCGCCTGCATGTATCGGAAGTTTATGGAATGTTATCGATAGTTCCACCCGCTGTCTGTAACCAAACCTTGTGTATTCTGATTGCATGCATGCGTGACGCGAATAATGCAGAACTTTGTGGAAGGCACGCGGGTCCCAGCGATTACTCTGGAACATTCGACGAATGATAAATAAAAGCCGACGCGCTTGACCCACTGGTGAGATTTTGACGATCGCCGACTGTGTTCGCCACTGTCGCCGTTCTTTAAGTGTAGCCTTTTTTTGTGGGCACAGGTTCGCCCAATAAAAGTTAGTTTCGTCTTTCAATGTATTGCTACTGTGTTCTTTATACGTCACTACCACGTGACAATATGGTGTGTTGGGCGAATCACATCCGAAGGTCGAACCATATATGCCATACATTTACGAAGCACGTTCATGACTCTTTACTAAAGGAACTTCATCAACTACCTAAAATTTTATGCAGAAATGATATCATGTTCCTTTTTTAATATTTTTTTGAACAGGATTTTCAAGACTTCACTGCAGAGATAGCTTTGTACCGCCTTTCATATGTGTCTATGGAGGAAAAAATATTATTTGCGCGACAATTCTCAGGGGGAATATACAGGGGACAATTTTAAAAGATTCACTAATTACTTTTTTTTAAGACTTCGGTTCAGGTCACTGTACCAATTGTTAAATTGAGGGCGAGAAGAAGTGAAGTAATGCATCCTTTTAAGACCTACCAAAGTTATAACATCTTTCGAGAAATCGCGCCTGAAGGTGTGCTGCGAAATATATGGGCATCTCAAATAAGTGTCCGCAGCCCTGTTATCGCGTCGTGGAGTAGCTATGCATAAGGGCTGGAGCGAACATCTTGTAGTGCTCAAGTAGCGGCTATCACAAGAGCTTCCCGATAAGCGTGCGTCAAGAAAAGCGAGACGATCTTTATTGGAACACCAATGTTTATGGCAGATTTTCGAGGCGCATCTTTCGAAAACAGGACGTGGTTATGATTTCTGCTAAGGAGGCATGACTTCGCAACTGCTAGATTTCAGTTTTAGCATTAGGATATGCCAGCCAAACTGCATAACTAAAACGGTGATTAGTGAATATGTTTAGTTATCCATTTAGACATTGTGATAGATTGCACAACTGACGCCGGCCTCTACAGGTAGTTAGCTTCAACACAGTTGTCACAGTTGTCCAAAAAAACAATGCGAGATCAGTTCCTGTGAACTATGATGCATTTATCTGTTTTCATATATTATGCTCATTAATGTGAAGCTTTCTTTTGTATTTTTCAAAATGCTTATGTTCCGTTGTGCAATCTTTGTCCGTGCATATGTATGAAAGCAGTCATTTGTAAGAAAATTGTTTCATAACTACTGCTGCTGCTGCTGTGTAAAGGGGCAGCCACCTCGTCAAGCTACTAATCTCAGTAGCTTTTTGTGGCTGCTCCTTCCTTGTGTATTTGTTCAAGGAGAATAAAATTCAATTCAGTTCAATTCAATTCAAACACTATATGGTGGTGCACATTCCAAGCGAACTTAAAGAAAAAAGAAAAACTTGCTTTCTTCTTCTTCTTCTTCAAAAAAAGAAAGAAATACGTATTGCAAAGCTGGTTTGCTGCCCGCTTGGGGTCCAGCGCTGTGAACACTGTGATAGTCGGTAGCGCTCCACAGAGCTAAGAAATACTGACGGGCTAATGCAGTGCACTCATTACACGGTTTGAATAAGACAATGCAACAGTGTTTTGTAACGGCAAGCAACATCCGAGCTGATGTGTATTTACATCCATCAGGAATACATAGTATGGTTTCTTCGACTTAGATCACAGGCGCGAGTCGGCGAAGCTGTGGCGTGAAGGTCGGTGTTGCACAGCTTGGACTGGACGCCTCTTCACTCTGTCAGGGATAGAATGGAGTGCAAATAACGCTTTAGCCGTTTTGCAGCGCACGCTCTCAATCTGTTTTCATGCATGACATTGAAGGAGGAGAAATCGGCGCTTGTTGGCACCCGCTTCCGGGAGGCTCAAGCCAAAACAACCTACTTCTCAATGTTCTGGATTTCTGCTACCGACATGCAAAGAAATGTTATCGTGATTGTGCCTTTCTTTCTTGATCACTACCATATACAATGATTACGCACTGGACAAAATTATTCGGCAAAGCAGGTCTGCACATCATCCGGAAACCTTAACTTGACTCGTCGACAAGGAGCAGCAACAATGTTGAGTTTGCCAACATGTATTTTTTTTTGCCAGAACCCGTGCACTGACACGCGTTCGGCCATGTTACTCAAATACGCAGCAGCCGACAACAAGAGGCCGACATGAATGGCTGATAGTTTCGCAAAAAAGCACTCTGTCAAAGCCACAACAACCACGCACAGCCCGCGTAACACGCCGTTAAATAATTGCTGATGGGTGACAAAGGAGGACTGGTGGATACAATGTGTGCAGGTTATCAACTGTCGTTGAAAAGTATAAGCTTCGATATTAGCGCCGTTCTAAATAAAGCCACGTCACACCGCACGCGAAGTAATTCTGTATTTAGGCAGCAAGATGCTTCACGTGCAGCGTGATTGCGTTATTCCTCGCCGTTGAGTCAGGAGTTCTAGCAAAAGCCATAAGGGCGTTTCCAGCAGCCCCGTCTCACCTGCTTGAGAGAAAAGAAAATGAGGGTGGGCATGGGGGCGCTTATTTGTGGTGCTTGACGAGCAGCAGCTTGCCGACGACTCCACCGCCGGCGCCGCCACCATAGCCTCCGCCGTAGCCCCCACCGTATCCTCCGCCGAGGCCTCCGGCTCCTCCGTAACCTCCTCCAAGGCCGACGCCTCCTCCGAGACCACCGGCACCGAAGCCTCCCACGCCGGCGCCTCCGCCGACGCCTCCGAGACCCGAGTGAGCCACAATGGCACCGCCGCCGTGAACCTGGGAGACATGATGCACCGTGCGCACCAAGAACGCCGGTCCGGCCACGGCCTTGCTGGCACCCGCCGCGCCACCGCTCAGCAGGACAACGCTGCTGCCGACACCCACACCTGCGCCACCTCCTCCGAGACCACCGACGCCCAAACCTCCGCCGTAGCCTCCGAGGCCGCCGGCGCCAAGGCCTCCTCCGCCGTAGCCTCCGTAGCCTCCATAGCCGCCACCACCATAGCCTCCACCGAGGCCTCCAGCGCCGCCACCACCGCCGACGAATCCGCTGAGAGCGCTGCCCAGTAGGGCGCTGATGAAGACGGTGCAAACCTGCGAGAGCGCCCAGAGCGCAGGGTTTGTTAGCTGGACGCGGAGGAGTGGACATTGTGTGATGATGATTATGGTGACTCCCTGCAATGTAGGCGCTCTGTGAGCACCGTAGTAAAGAAAAAATGTATATACCAGCACAGAGCTCGGGAGTCTCAAACGGCTAATCGGGTGTTTTGCCGGATACGCAGAACACGGGACCCAATAGTGTGACTCCTCTGGAATTTGAGGGTTTGCAGAGAGTGTTGACAAAGGACTGAAAAACTTCCTAAAGTGGAGGAGGTCGTGCGTAAAGATAGCCACCCTACAATTGCACGCAACGGGTTTCAGGGCCTTGTACGAATCAGAGTGCGTGTTGGAAACATCAGCCTAGTTCATTTTGGCGAGCGCGGTTTTGTTTCTCCTCCTTACTAGGAGCAACGAACAAGTCCAATGGGGTGTGCACTGCTACGTGGATTATGTGATAAACAAAAATGAGAAGAAAAGAACGCCAAGTAATGTCCACAGAATATGTACATTGATACATGAGCATGATCAAGACCAATGCGGCTCGGACCTCATAGCATATGCCTTGTGGCAACTAAATCTGGCGCCGTACACTCGAGATACTCCTACCTGTTGGGCTGCTGAGCACGAGGTCGCGGGATCGAATCCCGGCCACGGCGGCCGCATTTCGATGGGGGCGAAATGCGAAAACACCCGTGTGCTTAGATTTAGGTGCACGTTAAAGAACCCCAGGTGGTCAAAATTTCCGGAGTCCTCCACTACGGCGTGCCTCATAATCAGAAAGTGGTTTTGGCACGTAAAACCCCAAATATTATATGAGATACTCCTACCATTACTCGCGGAATCACCAAGCCCGGTCAACCGGATTGCTTCCAGCGGAGTTTTGTATTGTACGTTGATTAGCTGGCTGGGAGCAATGTTCTGCTGTCAGCTGATTCCCGTCGTTGTGCAATCACATGGGCTAAATATTAAGTGCTGACTAAGTGGTACAACGGCCAGGGAAGGGGGTCGGCATCGCTTGATTTATACTTTACGCGCTTAGGGGATGCTACGAAGCATTGTTTGAACATCTGGCGCACAGTACGCGGAAAGTTGAGAAAATGCAAAGGTGGAAGGGCTACAGGGATTATTGGGTGCACTTGTGCTTCTAAGAGGGTCATGACATCCCTGGGCTATATAACTCTTACAGTGAACTGTTCCCCCGTGGTATTAACACATATGCCAATGCTGCGCCACGCTGCGCATTGCGACTGCTATCGAATAGTTATAGTCGTGAGATGAAGCCTCGAAAGACACGAAATTCTTGAGCATCAACGTCATACGGAATAATTATGCTGGACGACGATGAATTTACGCGACGCTGTTAGAATTGCTGCCAAAACCACTGACGGCTTCCTGAAATTATGTTAACAAGCAGAGAAGCCGATGCGCATGCCAGTCGCATGATAAACTATGAAATGGCTTGACTGTAAGCCATTATGAAGCAAATGGTATATAGAGGTTTCGCGCCTAAACAGGCATCTGGATGTCGTTTTCGCGGGTGCCCCGGTGACGCACGAGGTTTGGGTGAGCCACAAGGCGAGAAGCGGGACCGCCGAAGTCCCTATGCCAAACCAATGGAATCTCAAGCCGGGCTGGCGTTCTCGAGCGTGTCCTTACCAGTGCGTTCATGTCGACGGCTGGTCGGTTGCTCTCGAGCACAAGCTACCAAGAGGGCTTTGGAAGAGGACTGCGACTTCACTGTGGCCGCGGACTGTCTTATATACTCGACCTGCACACGCCCCTTCGGTTACCTTCAGTCTACGTCACCGGAGGAAGGAGGGGGTTAGAGGAGGGGGGGGGGAGGGGAGTTGGCTGGTGCGTTCGAGGGAGCCGGGGTGCGCCGCCACAGGTGCGTGGGAGCGGCGGTGGACCAGCCTCGCCGACATGGCATCGCTTCCGACCATTGCTCTTTCCTTCCTGGACGAGGGGGAGCACCTGCAGAGACCATCCCGGTGCGAGCGAGCGGGCCTTCCTCGTGAGCGGCGCCCAGTCGCGCGGCAGCGCGTGAAGAAAAACGGAAGGAAAAAGAAAAAGGCGCGGAATAACAACAAGAATGAAAGCGCGACGAGCGCCCGCGCGCCGCTCACACACACAATCCGCGCTTATCTAGATCTAAAATTCTAGTCAGACGATCGAGAAAGTGTAACGGCAGAGAGCCGGGGCCTTCCGAAGACCCGCCGCGCCGCGTGGTTACACACACAAGTGTGTGCGACGGGGGTCCCGCGCTGCCTCCCGCCCGGTGGCTCGCTCCTCTGTCCTGGATCGGAAGCGAGCGGAGCCCCAGCGCGGTCACTTTCTCCTTCTCACTTCCGCCGCGCTCATAATTCCTCTCGAGCGGAACCCCCACCCCCTCCCGCTTCTCCCAGGCCATCGCAACCCCTCCCTCTCCACGTGGTTTCTTGTATTTGTTTCGGCCGATCGCGTGCTTCGCACTCGCTTGACGCGGTGCCCAAGCGTCGCCGGCTCGGTCCAGTCCGCATACGAAGCCCGTCTCTATCGCGTACGTGCATCTCCAGTGCGTCCGCGGCATAAGCAATTGACCACGTCTCCGCCGCGAGCCAGACCAACCCTTTCGCGCCGCTCGCTCTGAGCTACGGACGAAACTAGCGGCGAGGCTGGGCTGGCGGCGAGGCTGGGCCGGGCCGGGCGGCGAGGCAGCTGGCTTCTTCATCGCACTGGGGTGTCGCGTGTTTCGTGCTGTACGTGCTGCATATGCGGGGAGCCTGCTTCTGGTTACCTAAGCTGAGCGTGTCTTTTTCTTTCTTTCTTTCTTTCTTTCTCGGAAGCGGCGTGGGGACAGTGTGTGCTCGACGGGGTTCATTATTCGAAAGAAGCCGGCTATCATTAACACGTGGAGTGGCGTGAGCCGACTCCGCGTACGGAAGTGCGTGGCGAGGTGGTGATACAAGAGTTTTGATAACTGAGGAGAAAAAAAAATTGAAGAAAGAGAGGCGTGGGACGCCGCACCGAGATGTTAATGAGCATCTAACAGGCGAGATGCGAATGCAGGGCACGGCGAGCCTTCGTGTCACCTTATCATCTCGAGCGCGTCGCTGCTTCTTGTTTTTTGTGGCCTTAATAGCATTTCGCTTGTTTAGCTGTATGTAGACCTAACGCATTTCTTGTTCTCCTCGTAAAAGCGATGACTATACACACTTGTTTTGAAAGTTTCAAAAGCGATAGTCAAGTGGCTTAGGCAACTTGAAAAAACCAAGTGCCGCCTATGGTACATGTGGCCGTGTGACCACAGATAACGATATGGTCCTGGCCTTACGGTAAAACAGAGAATGTTAACTGCTCTGGAGTAAGCATCATGCTCACCCTAATCTTTGCGGTGAATATATTGAACGGTGGTTGTGCACCGTGTATCGTGCCACGGAGATAAATGAGCTATGCATTTAACCGCTGTTGTGGCTTGATTACTCGCGGTAGCACGAGTACTGATAAGAGACAACGCATTTGGGTCAATAGCACTGCTCAAGGAACGCTGTCGTTCGACAGTTGGGCGTGTGGTGTTGTAGCGTCTCACAAATGCTGATCAATTCATGCTCAGGACTCGTTTTATTCACTTCAGTTTGATATTAGGAAAACATTCTCGCACTTGTACAAGTTTTGGACGACGAAATAAATAATTTAGGCATAACAATACCCCACGTAGCGTAGGTACACTAGGTGCGTAACCCGCTATCTGTTCGCCAATATAAACTGCGCAATGCTGGAACGTGAAGAATGATGCTTGTGTGTAGGTGCAGATCGAGAGGTCACGTAGGGAACGTTTATTGTTACGCTGCTATTGTCTGAAGAAGACAACAATGTGACAGAAAAGGATGTCAAGGCCTTCTCGGTCAAACGCCCACCTCACGACCAGCGGATGGGTAGTTCAATATATACATAGTTCCTTTATTTTTTCATTAAGCTGCACTTTCTAGCAGATAAATTTCTCACTGCTTTTCGGTGCTGCCCATGAAGCAAGCGAGACTGTCTGTTTGATACGGAGAAATGGCATGTCGTTTTGAGATCAATGACTTGACGCTGCTTAGCTTCGTACGCGAGACATCTACATATGCTGTTTCGGACACGCCTTGGGTGCCTTTGCGTGGATGCTTCGTGCACTATAAACAATATGACGCTCGGGAAAGTTAGCGGACTTTTAGTGCTGCGCTCCAAATAACTGCTTCCCTGTTTTGATCCGATACATAACGCAATTTTTTCTTCTTGCCGAATAACCGAATCAGGTTGTTTAAAATTTGCATTGGCGTTATGTTCATTCAGTGGAAGGTAGACAGTCACGAGGTACAAGCAACCGGATTGATGCAAAGGCTACAACTATGCGCGCCAGTGAGGAATGACTGTCATCATATTCAAGGACGCAAATTCTTTGTTAGTTTTCACAGTGGATACAGAAAACAGTATGCAAAAGAAAGCAGAAAAGTGACGGCAATGCTTGATTAAGTAAACATAAATTACAGTATATTATCTGGCATAGCATTAGTGCACTAGTGGCTAATGAAAATGTCATCACAAAGATAATGATCAGGTTTTCAAGTGTTTTGTTATATAATAGGTATACTGCAGCCCTGTTCTCATCAAGCCCGGGTGAAGGCCAACATATACTGACGAGAATTGTAGTTGAGAGACGCTTAACTTGCTAATCTAAAAGGATGTTAATCTCAACTGCTGAGCACAACGATGGCACCAAATAGAGGGGCTTAATGTTACTGCCCTTGAATATGATGAATGCTTTAGATTGGACGGTGCAGAAAAATTACTAGACATACTATTTCTCAAAAATTATAACAGAATTTAAAAAAAAAGATCGCCGATTCGAGATAGTACATTTCTGCAGCCTAACGTAGATTATACAAGAGAGGGCAGACGTTTATTCGATGAGAAATAATGGTAACCTTATCTTGATAGCAAGCTTCTTTAGTTCAGTTTTTGAACTTATGAATTTAGCGTAGATATTGTAATTTTATGAATTGATACCGACCTGTTCTCAAAGCAGGTCTTCACTCAACCAACATGGAAGCTAGCAGCAGCTTTGAGAGCAGCGCGGGTAATCTTGCGGCACAATGCACAGTTCTTTCATTTGCTTTTTTAAAACAAGACATAACTGTTAAAATTATTTCGAGATTGAAAAGATATTGAGACACCAGGCATCAACGAACAGTTTGGATTGGCCGGCGATAATTATGACTGATCTCTCTTGCGCCATACTCGCCTTGCAGTGTACGTATAATAAGCTTCGTTATTGATGCTCGTCCGCTCTGAGACCACACGATGAAACACAACTGCGCGGAACGCCATTTGAAATGCCGGAAAGAAACGAAAGGTGATCCATAACACACGAAAATCACGAATCCCTATCAAAACAACGGATACATCTGGCCACTGAGCGACCTTACCGGACCTTAACTGGGACGTTGGCGTGTAGCTGCAGAGCGGGCACGCTTCGTCATGAGGACTCGCGCTCGTCTCGTGCGAGACTTAATCCCGGAAGTTGAGCTTCGCACCGGCGGTGAAATCCGTTGAGACGCGCTTGTACTCGGCCCGTGTAGAACAGGTGTTACGGCGCCGCTGAGAAAGGATTGAAGAGGTTGACAGCTACACGAGCGGAATCGTCTTCCGGCTGACCGCACGCGCCTCTCATAATTATGCAGCGCAGCATCTGAATCGCAAATTGCGAGCAGGAGCTTCTTTTTTTGTTGTGTGTGTGTGTGTTGTGCGCGCAACGGCCCCCACAACCGGCAAGGACGCCACAACCGACAGGTTTGTATCTCGCGCCGACCATGTTTTGAATCCAGGATGAGACAACACTTCTCTCTCTTTCTCACACACACACACACACACAGACACACACACAGAAAAACTTTTTTCCTGATCGTTGAACTATGCGAACTAAGTTTGTGGTTTGTAAGTGGTCGTGTCACACACGACATTCAGAATGTGGGCACTCTTTTGTGCCTGATGACAGCTTCGAACGGGCAGCGCGGTACACAATTTGCAATGGATTGAGAACGTACTGAACGTCTGTTCTGAGAGCTCCGTTGCTGCACTGATTGAATAGGCGCTGCACTGAATTTCTTTTCACGCAGCCTCGCCGGCAGTGCACGTTATGAAGCAAGCTAGTCAGAGTATACATCGAACGTGTCAGATTTGGGAAGTTTCATGACGGGGTAGCTTTTTTGTTGCCTCCAGTAAGATGAAACGAAGGTGACGGTAAGTTGCAACTACTGCCAAACATTTTTTTCTCTTCACTTGCCATCCGTGTTAAAAAAAATATTACTCGTCGCTTTTGGCATGTGGTGAACCCAGGGATTCGTGCTGATATCAGTCTTAGTGATTCTAGTGGTGTTTCTATCCCCGGTTGTAAGGATACAATTGTAACTATTTCCACTCATGAAAACGTTAACTCATGACGTACATTAAGGGCATTAGTCGGAATAACTATGCATGAGGTAGTCATCAGTGAGCCAGTATTTTATCTCCATTAACCAATCTTAAAGTGTCAACTAGAGCCGATCATACAGGCTTCAGCAATAATATTTCAAGGAACACATGACATAATAATTGTTTCATGTTAACCGCTGTCTTTTCCCAGTCACTATCAACTGGCTTTATTCCTAATGACTGGCGCATAGCTAAAATTATATCCATTTTTCAATCAGGTGATATTCCTTCTACGCTAAATTATCGTCCCATTTCCTTAACCAGTATTATTTCTAAATCACTTCGAGCACATCTCATACACAATCATGGCATCAACTACCTTGAATACCGTAATATTTCTCCCCACATCGTGTTATGAGCGTATCAATGTGACAAATAAATGTTGCATAAAAGTGAGTAAAGTTCAATTAAAACAGGATTTGTATGCTTTTGTAAAGAAATTAGCGCTTTTACAAGACTTAACGAGTCTGTGAATATTGTTGCTCTGTCAAGTCTTAATCTCTTTATATGTTTTACTGCAGACCGTACTGCATAGGCTTCTGCAGTGAAGATACTTGTTAGGGGGTTCAATACGTCAGATTTAGAAAAAAAGGGCCAACAGCAGCACAAGATACGTCAGCATGTGATTTTGACGCGTTTGTGTAGAATTCGGAACAGGAGTACTTCGAGTGAAGTTCATGGAAACGCATAGCGATTTCGAGGTGAGGAGCGTGCTTTATGACCTCTGCAAAGGATACGTCACAGTCTCTTACGCGCCACTGCCAGATCGGTAATAGCTTAGGTGGAGGCATTAGGCGGTGTTCGAGAATTGGGACATCCATTTCTTCGCTAAGTTCTCTTACACGCGGTGACAGAGGTAGCATCATAGATAGTCTATACGAAAAAGTGTTTCACACGTCAAATCATTAACGGTTCTGAAATACGGATGTTCATTATTAGAGCGCACTTTGAGAAAATAGGCGAAGCTGATGTACGTTCTCTAATAACGGAGTGACCACTCAACTGACTGTACGTATAGGCTTTCGACTGGGCTTGTTGTAAATGCGCCACTGGCCAGACGAATGAATACCCAGATGGTGGATGGGATTCACCATCTTTAACGCGCTCGGGGCTGCAATGTGACATACCACGGCACCGTAGTCTAATCGTGATGGAATAAAGCTCGTGTAAAGATTCAATAAGCACTTTCTGTCGCTACCCCATGTTTAGTGGGACAGGAGTTTAAGTAAGTTCATTGTTTTTAGACATATTGCTTTAGGATATTTTATGCGTGGTATGAAACTAAGCCTAGGGTCAAGTATAACACCTAGGAACTTATGCTCTTTGTTCACAGGTATTTGTTGCCCATATATTTCGACAGTTGGATCTGCAGCAAGCCCTTTCTTCCTGGTGAAAATAATGCAAGAACTTTTGTTGGGGTACACTTTGAACCCGCTTTCGTCTGCCCACTAAGAAACTTTGTTCAAATACTGTTGTACTTGTCTCTCACGGACTGTTAGGCTGCAGGATTTGAATCCTACTTGTATGTCGCCTACGTAGATGGATTAAAAAATAGATGGCGGTAATGCTTTTACGAAGCCTCTTCATTTTAACCACAGCTTTTTTATAATGTTTAACATAGTGCCGCGTATGCCCAGCATCAATAGGTCGCGCAGGATTCCGTAGGGCCAAATTGTATCGTACGCCTTTTGCATGTCGAGAAACACGGATAAGAAGGATTGTTTAAGCACGGAGGCGTCGCGAATGTTTCCTTCGATGCGCACTAGATGGCCAGTTGTAGATCATCCTACTTTAAAACCACACTGATATGGATCAAGAAATTTATTTAGTTTAAGGAAGAGTAAAAGTCGATGGTCTATCATTTTTTTTAAAAGTTCGCATATACAACTTGTGAGAGAAACTGGGCGGTAGCTCGTTACTAATGTGGGGTCTTTGGCCTGTTTCAGAATCGGAACGACAACCGCTTCTTTCCATGAGGTGGGGAGGTACACCCGCAGCCCATATAGCGTTAAAAAGGGCTAGCAGAGTAACTTGAGTATCACTGGGGAGGTGTTTGATAATGTCGTACATGATCCTGTCCGGTCCAGGTGCAGTGCTCTGACATGCAGTCAGGGAAGCTCTCAATTCGGCAAACCTAAAAGGCGCCTTAAAGGGTTCGTTCTGTCTGCATTTATGGTCGATAACATTGCGTTCTGCTGCTTGTTTGTGTTTCAGGAATGCCTTGGAATAATGATCAGAACTGGAAACCCACTGAAAGCGTTCGCCAAGAGCGTCACTGCAGCTTGGTCTTTCAAGCGGTTCGCTTCATCGTTGACTGGGGGCAACGAATGAATTTCTTGTCTCTTTAGCCTTTTCAGCCCGTCCCGTACTTCAGCTTCTTGAGTATACCAATTTATACCTGAGAGAAGCTTCTGCCAGCTTGCTCTCATTGCCTGTCGTCGCGTCTTTCTTCCCTGTGATTTAACCTGTTTAAGTTCTATTAGATTTTTGGCTGTAGGACTTTCTTGTAGTTTGCCCCAAGCTTTATTTTGTCTCTTCCGTGCTTCTCCACAATCATCATTCCACCAGGAGGCCCATCTTTTGAATGAAGTGCCTCTTGTTTGAGGAATGAATTTTACAGCGGCGGCAACGATAAAAGCGGTAATGTATGAAACAGCATGATCTATACTAAAATGATCTCTAAGATCCCGTGATATGTGGGTAGGTTACCTAAAACGTTCCCAGTCAGCTGAGGCCGGTTTCCAGTGGGGGAACTGTGGAGGGAGGTCATGTTGGTTTATGAAGTTCAGCGTTACTGGGAAGCGATCATTTCCGAATGGATATTTAATTACACACCATTCTAAATCAGGGAAGATAAAAGTGGAGCCGATCGACAGGTCCATTGATGAGTATGAGTCATGATGTGGATTATAATACGTTGGTTCTTTCTTATTAAAGAGGCACGCACCGGAGGTTAAAAGGAAATTTTCAATGAGTCGACCTCTCGCGTCACATCGTGAGTCTCCCCACATCGTGTTATGAGCGTTAAAATCTCCCACGAGTATGTAAAGCTCGGGAACCTGATCAATGAGATTATAAAAGACTTTCTTTTCGAGATGATGGTTCGGGGGTATATAAATGGTACATACAGTGACGAACTTTTTAAAAAAATGGCCCGAACTGACACTGCCTCAAAGAGTGTTTGAAGGGCAACGTGTGGGCAAGCTACTGCCTTGTCGGCTACTACTGCTACACCGCCGAAGGCATTAGCCTCGTCACGGTCTTTTCGGAAGATGTTGTAGTTTCGAAGAAAATTTGTGTTGGTAGGTTCGAGATGTGTCTCTTGAACACACAGCAACACGTGATTGTGCTTGTGTAGTAGTTCTATATGTCGTCTAGGTTATGTAGAAGTCTGTAGTATTTGTGTTTCCACTGAGATAAATGTGTTTGGTGCTGTGTGTTTAAGAAACTGAGATTAGTTCACGGGCCCTTTCCATGCACTGTGACATGGGTTTTGTCTTTTTTGGAGCGATCGAGAGAGGCTCGCTGCTGCTGAGGCACTGGCAGCGCCGTCTGGCTGGTTGTTGCGTCCATTGCCTCTTGCTAAGCGCTGGACACGCGCTCTTCCGAGCGCTGGGTTTGACGTGAAGGCCTCGTCTCGGCAGACGAGACCTTTGAGGCCATCTGCCCGGAGGTCGATGGCCCCTTCTGCGGGGGTGGCGGAGAAGCGCTAGCTGCTACTGCTTGGGGGAGGGGGCATATGACGTAACTGCCGACTCACTGCGTGTGGGTCGGACAGCCGCCGGAAACCGTTGTGTCGCTGCCCCCTGACGCGTCACATCGGCAAAAGTGTTCTTGAGCAGGTAGGAAACCCGCCTGCGTGCCTCCTTGAATTATATATTCTCTTTTACTTTGATTTCCACAATTTCTTTTTCTTTCTTCCAAGATGGGCAGGACCACGAGTACGCAGCGTGGTCCCCATCACAGTTCACACAATGGGGAGAGTCTTGACCTGATTCAGAGAGGTGTTCGTTAGCACTGCATTTCACACAAGTCTGACGGCCTCGGCAGATATGTGTACTGTGGCCGAATTGCTGGCACTTGAAGCATCGTAGAGGATTTGGGATGTACAGTCTGATACGAACTGCCCTGACTCGATAGAGTCGGGTATAGATTACTTGAGCCAAATATAAGTATTAGGTGCTTGGTATCAATTTCTTGTCCGTCACGCCTTATTTTAATTCTTTTGACGTTGATCACGTTCAGATCATTCCAACGCTCTAGAAGTTCGGCTTCAGACAATTCTAACAGATCAGTATCGGAGAGAACAGTAGTATTCAGGGTACGGTGTGGGGTCACTCTTACTGGAACACCTTCGAAAGATACAAGTTTGGACAGTTTTCCCTGTTGTTTCTGATCGCGGAGCTTAAGGAGAAGATCACCACTAGCCATTTTCGATGCTTTGTGTCCGGGACCGAAAACTTCCATCAGAGATTGCGAGACTACGAAGGGTGAGATCATTCGCACCGTTTTCTCAGGTTTATCAGAGTGAGTTACATGAAAGCGGGGAAGTTCTGTGTACGAATGCCAAAAAAAGCTTAGACATCTTCGGTGTGCCCTCGTTTCTGAGGGCGATCAGGAAGTTGGGGAAAGAAGTTTCCATGAAAACACATAAAAATTTGGCAATAGCGCCGACCACCCACTACGGAGCCCAACGAGGGGACGCGGCAGAGCTGCAGAGCTTCCATACAAGTCGGCATGACGCCAGTCGTACGCCGTCACTGTAACTAAATATGGTGTACCCAAAGTAGGATAGCCACACAGGGTTTACTCTTGCCGCCAAGAAGAAAGGCAGTCAATAGATAAGAGAAGAAGACTGGAAAGGCCAAAATGTGGGAGAGACAGCCGAAGACTTGAGGAGGGAGAGACAGGAAAAGGCGACTGCCGTTTTCCTCCAAGTGAGTCAGTCTGGAGGTGCCGTCTATGTGAAGCAGAAGCCAAAGAGATGTGTTGCCTCCGCCGGGAGGCCTTAAAGGTCCAAACACCCACTATCGGCTCAACCCCCAGGATTCCCCTTTCCCCAGACACGGCTAAGCCGCGCATGGCTACACGCGGAAGGGTCCAGCCCTCATGTGCTCGGGTACGTGGTGTCGCAACACACCAAACGCCTGCTGATGCAGACGCCCCTGCGGCATAATAATACGCATGGCATAATACGCACGCCGCCACCTCGTCGTACCATTTGTTTCGTCATCACTGAAGTTTTGCCTATCACATCTCACGGGTTCGCCGACTCGTAATGAAGTGGGCCCAGCTGCACTTAAACGCACATTAGACAAACTTATAATTTTGAGATCTTGCTGTTGGAACTTCATCTTTGTTTCACCTCTACCAGACGGCCAATCGCCATCCCGTGATTTGCACCTCACGAAATGCTTGAGCACTCTCTCGCTACGATGGATCGCCGATCCAGTAAATCCGTGTTGGTGCCGTTTCCGTGTGCACTGTCGGTTGCCTTTGATGGCAGTGAGGTAGCACCCCATTGGCCCTTAAAGCCCACATTGGCAGTTACTGCAAGTCATTGCACTTAATAAAGGGTAAGGGGATGGATCAGTGATGCTTGTTGCCGGCGGATCTAGCCTTTGCAACAGCTGCCCTCGAATTCTCTGTCGTAACGCTACCTATCACATTCCTTCTGATAACTCAAGGACCAAAGGTAAACAAAGGAATACAATCGGCGAGAACGGAATTTAATCTGGACGCGAACGTCGGCACCTCAACCATATCACGTCAATCAACGTCAGTGCCCTCTAGCTCTATATCACAACAAGGATTTCGGAGGACATGAAGCACCTCTCTGTTCAATGTCCAATATCCTCAGTGAAATCAATTGTCAACTGCCGTCAATCTATAAGGACTTCACGCTGCATGGGAAATTCAGAAAACCCTCTAGCAAATAATGGCCGATGTCACCAAGGTCTTGGCAGTGCACAGAGGACGCTGACGCTTTAGCTAAAGGTTAGTGAAGGTGTCCTCAAAGAAGAGTTTCAACGAAGTAAAGTTGGTCTTGGTGTTAGCCCGCAGCAGGCACTAGTTTTTTAGGTACTTTCTGCTTCGTCTCCTTCGAATAGGGACGTCTGTATACAGAGACTTGTGACTTGTGTGCGAACAGGATCCGTCGGACATTAACGAAGACTAATACGTAGCACTGCCGGTGAAATCTGCTTCTTTAAATTGAGCCTACGTGGCGATTCGAAGTGAGACCGTGTTCGATTTTAGTGGGAGAAGTGAACTTTGTAGGCCACTAAAAGAGCGATATGGTGCATTTCGTTAGAAATGTCCGTTCCAGCGGCGCGACCTCCACGGTGAGTTCCACTTCGTAGCAAGGAGGAGGAGGAGGAAGCAGGAACAGACAGAAAGACAGAAACGTTAACCAGTTCTCAGACCAACTTGCTACCCTGTGCTGGGGAAAAGGGGGTAAGGGTAATAAAAGATACTAGCACTTCGTAGCAAGGTTATTTTAAAAGCGGGGTATCACCTAAAGCCCCGCAAAGTAAAACAGATAATCATCGATTGTCGTTCCGCATCTAGTCCTGCATGTTTCCTTCTCCGTCCGTTGTCGTTTGCGCGGTTACATGATGCAGTCCAATATCGACCACCAACTAGCCCGACTCTCCCTGTTAAGTAACGTAAATTGTCATACTCAGATTTAACTTCTGAAACCATCCTTCCACGTTTGGAAGTGTATGAGGAAACTTTGTCTCGGGATCTACTGTAGTTACATGGGAACAGAGAAATCTTTCCTTTTTTTGCCATCTACCGTAAAAAATCAGATGAAGTTTCTTGCATTTAAATGTAAACGCTGAAATCTACCGACTGCAGTGAGTAACATGTTCATTTAGGAAATTATTATTTCCCACAAGTTTTACGAGCTTTTAGTATCATTTCCTGATATCCCCATTCCCCCTTAAAAAAATAAAGCTGAATAACGCCACAGAGATAAAGCTTCCTCCTAATCTCAGAGCGATAATTATAAGTGGCTGTGCGTTCAATGCCGTTGACACCGGCGCAACAGCCGTACCTTGGTAGGGACGCGGAAGCTGAGAAGCGGATGCAGTAGTACGACGAGTAATAACTTTTGCATAAAACTCATGGATGTAACGAGGTTCGCGCCTACTGGCGTGGTCTCTCTGTATCAACGTTTCCTAAGCTTCAGTTAGTATTGTGATTTTGCAAACATGAGCATAAGTATTCTACTGTTGTTGACTTTTTGGTTTGGGCTAGAAATTGTACCATTTCTATCCCTGAGAAAACTGGTTGATGAAATTGCCCTTTCCGCAATACGCGACTTTTGATTGGAATTAGAACGGCTGGGGGCGTTTTTTACCTAAGAAACTCGAAAGGCCAACTAGAGGTACCTCTAGTTGACGTCGATGGAAGAGTCTCTCTGAGCTAGTTGAACGGGAGAATGCGGTATGGTATGGTATGGTATGGTGAAACTTTAAAGAAGTCCTGCAGATCGTGAGTCTTCACGAAGCGGGCCGCTCCCACGTGGGAACCGGAAGACCGAGCCTCTCGGCTGCATGGTGGGCCTGCTGGACAGTCCAGAGTTGGTCAGCCAGAAGAGGGCTGCGGAGAACCTGTTCACGAATGATATTTTTTGCGAGAGCGACGCTGGAGTGACAACATTGGATCGACGCATGCGCGACTCCAAGCAGACGCTCGCTACCTAGCGGCGTCGCCGACAAACAGACGATCCAGGTTCAGGCTTGTGGCGAAAGAGGGTCACGTGTCACGGCACGCGCTGAATGCCTCGTGGTTCTCGAATCATGGTGACGTCGCCGTGCAAAATGCCCGAAAATTCAAAAAAAGATGTCGAAAGACTTTTGTCGTGTACGTTCCTGCGAGTCATCGCTTTGGAATGACAGCAATGTATCATTCATCCTTCCCCAAAAGAAGCAGACGACGCGCATCGGAGAGCGACTTGGATAAGAAACTTCCGCATTGGGCAAAGGTGACTTACACTATACTGGTGTGTTCGAAACACCTCACTCGGGACGGCTTCTTTCTTCCCGGCGAGAAGACCATTCTTTGGGAACGTTCTAAGACCCCTTCTTAAGCTTAGTATAGAGGGGCTTCAGAGCGTTCGACCTGCCCACAGCGCCAATAATTGCCTTTCTGTAAATTCCATAGCAAGTGCTTCAATTCGTTTCTAAGTCATGCAGTTAGCCTAACACGAGTTTGCCCAAAAGAAAACCCTCACCAAATTTTGGAGTCCTCTTGGAAGAAACTCAACTTAGTCCGATTGGTTGTTCACCGCTCACGTTTCACCGTGGTTTGAGAATTCCCAGGGGCGGCAGGTGTGGGCTGGGTTCCCAAGCCTAGGGCCCTACCTCGATCGCTGCGTACTGCGAGCACGAACAAGCGCCAGTCATCAGACGCAGACGACCATATCACACATATCAGCTTTCTCTAAAAAGAAAGACGCGCCTCGACTCACAAATAGAACACTCATCATGTTTTTATCCCAAGAGACACTGACCTCGTAACTTTACAATTGTTTATCCCCATTGCATGTATCTGTGTGATTGCTGCATGATGGGGAAAGCGTGGTGTCGCTGTGTTGGGTGGCCGAGTTTCAATTCAACTCTGCACGCCACTGAAAACAGCTAACGCAGTGGACGTTGTGTCGTCGTTCAGACGACAGCGCAGGTTTGATCAATATCACTCCAACCTGTCTCCGATCCTAAATGAAAGTGTACGTCAGCTTTAACTCAAGTTCTCGCACTTCCGTTGGCTCTCGAACGTCCTTCAGTGGGTTAGGGCCCGCATTCACAGATAGCTCATAGGCTAGAATTTTATTGCTACAGCAGTTTTACTGACACTCCAGGCGCATTTCTCCTATCATCGTGATCATCGTGACCGTCGGCGTCGTCGTGATGCTCCATATGAAGTCTAAGTGCGATAACATCGTCGCCGCGCGCCGTACGCTGCATGTGCGAGCGAAAGCGTACGAGTGAGAACCGACGATGGTGGTTCAATCTCGCGCGCCCTAGGGAGGAAAGCGGGGATGAAGCGCGCCGTCTTCGTCCATCGCTTGCAAGGCTCCGGGGGGCGGGGGAGTAGAGAGAGGGGGGGGGGGGTGTTCTACTGCGGTGGCGGCTGCGTTTGGCGCGGTCGCCGCTCTTTGTCACTCCAGCGCTCCGACAGCAAATGTGCGCGGTCATCGAGCGAAATGCGTTTCACGTTTGCGTGTGAGTATCTGACATCGTGCTTGTTTAGTTAGTAAACGAACGTTTACAAGCTTATAAGGCTGATGAAACTACAATCCTTACTTCGCATAGCTGTCTGCTGATTTGGTGTCTCAACTAATGGTTAGACATTCGGGCGAAACTGCTACTCTTTTCTTAGGAGCCAAATTTAGCCAATTTCGATGCAGCGAGTATTTGAAAAGGCGGTCGGCCAACCCGGAATACGCATACCAATGAAAGGTTGTGCGAATTTGCCCCACAGTACTAGTGCTGTTGAATTGTGATGGTTTGCACACGTAGAGGGAAGTGTGAACCGTAAAGAAAGCATCAAAAGCGTATGACGGATGAGCGTCATTAATTGACCTCGTTTTCGCCCGGAAGGACACAAATCACGTCATTAGGCACCGAGCCAGGGCTGCACCCTCGTAAGCCTTTCTCGGAAACTATTCCGGAATGCCTTATCCCCTTGGTCACAGGATGTGAACTTGCAATTGACGAGGTGATAGATCGCTTTGGATGCTCAAAGTTCCTGGAACGCTCGTACTGTGTCCTTCATTGGGGGTTGTTTCTCTGGGTGTAGCCCCGCCAGATTACGAGGAGCCGCGCAGCATCAGATGAAGCCCAGTTCTCAGAAGTCCCCATATACCGGCGTGCTCACTGGGCGTGCTTGGGGCACACAACTCGTACGGTCGTCGATAACACGTGTTACGACAAGCCAGCAACTTCGCAATGCTACCGAGAGTCCGGGGCGCGAGGCGACTGCTTGCGCATTGCGTCGCTTCCGCATCTCAATTCACTTTTCTTTCTTTTTTTTTGGTTTTTGCGAAGCCGCCAACCAATCTGCATGACGAATTGCCCCAGTCGGCGCGGTAGACGCCCCGGTCTAAACAATCGCGCCCGCTTCTCGACGCCCGCAAGGCCAAAGAAGCACGGCTGCTTAAACTAAACACGGTGGGAGGGGGAGGGGGCGCAGGTTGCCGGCGCGCTCCTTAACTTTAACTAGAGCAGCGGGCCGTCTGTGCGCTGATGAATCGTTAATCACGATATCCCGACGCTGGTGCAAGGCGAACGCATTCCCACCGCCGCGTGATGGATACGCCAGTGGCACGGAAGGGCGTGCGGCGGGCCGGTGAATCGTTAGGGGGCGCCCGCGTCGCGTGCTCGCTCCGTTGGCCCAGATCGCTAAGCGGCGTGGCACCGCAATGGCCGCGCTGGGGCGGGAAAGGGCGAAGACGCAACGGGATCGCGTCGTCGTCGTTGTCTTCGTCGTCGTCTTCGTGCTCCCGGCTCGCCATCGTCGGCGCCGGCTAATTGGGTGCCCGCCGGATGTCGCGCGATGCTCGAGTCGAACGCTCCTCGATCGCGTATCTCTCGTTTCGCTCTCCGCGAGAGAGAGAGAGAGTGAGAAGGAGATTCTGGATGGGAAGGAAAGGTTGGGGTAAAGTGCAGCCCAGTGACTGTCTCTCAGCAGAGGACACCTCAACCGCGCTGCACAGGGGGTAGGGAATGGTGCTCTTTCTCTCCCCCTACTTTCATTACTTTCTTTCTTTCGCTCTCCGCG
Source organism: Dermacentor albipictus (assembly GCF_038994185.2). NCBI lineage: Eukaryota > Metazoa > Arthropoda > Arachnida > Ixodida > Ixodidae > Dermacentor > Dermacentor albipictus. The sequence continues at coordinate 47,651,969 of NC_091830.1, forward strand.
AAGAAAACTCGGACGCGGCCCGTGGCGAGGAGGAGAGAAGGGAGAGAGCGGGAGGACCGCTGAGGACGCCGGTCCCGCGTGCGGCTGCGTGCGGGGAGTTACGTAACAATCGTCGTAAACGCCGATTGCCGAAGTTGGGAGGGCTGCTAGAATGCGTCCACTTCGCCGGTTTGCGTTGCTCTCGCTGTCACGTGATTGCGCGAAGCTTCGCCATGCTGCAGCCTTGGCATCTTAAGGTTGCAGGAGGAGCGTGGCCGGGCGGCGACGCATTTTAACAACCGTATTCAGTGCAGTCGCGCGTGTCCGGTACTCGCATTTCGTGCGCACCCTTGACGAGGGAGCGTTACACGGGACCCAGCCTAAACAGTACCGCACATTCACGAAGACGTATTATTGTCTCTGTAATGGTAATCGTCATTGGCCTATGTTATCCCCCCCCCCCTCCTCGCCTGCTTGAAGGACGAAAGATACTGCAAGCGGTCTCCAATTACCCGTGTCTTGCCTCAACCGATGCTAGGCTATGTTTACAAATTTCCAATTGTCATTGCACAACTTCATTGGCTGTCATCTTCAACTGGCTTTCCTACCCTGGCCACTGATTATGTTACTGTACTAGATGACAGGTTATTTGCTCTACGCACCACATGAACTTGCCAACTGCACACTTCCTCCCCTCTCTATTATGACAAAGAAATTGTAAATTTCGGTAAAAGACATCGAAAATAAAATGGGGGACGAAGGATGGTCTGCAAGAACTGAAATGCCGTGTCTAAGCGTGCGGAGGTTAATTCAAATCACTCGCCGGAGTTTCTACATTAAATAAATTCTCATGGTTTACGCACCACGACCGCGACATATGGTTACGAAGCGCGTCCAAAATAATTTTTACAACGTGGGGTTCGTTAACGTCCCCACAAGTCTAAACAGGCGAGCGCTTTTGAATTTCGCTTCCATCGAAACGCGACCACCGCTAACAGAATCGAACCCGGGACCTCAGTCTCAGCAGCGCATGCGCTGTAGTCGCGAGGCTTACGCGGCGGAGGTTCTCCGGAGTTTCCAGTTAATGGTAAGGCTTGACGGCGTCAACACCCATGATTACAGTGGTCGCCGTAGGGAAAAATTGCAGTGTTAATACTCTCCGATATGATCGTAATTGTCACATCAACAAACTGGAAAAAAATAAACAAAAACAAAATTTGAAAGAAACTTTGAAAGCAAAGCTGCACTTATGAAACGAATTGAAATAGAGCTCCCGTTCGCGCTGCTTATTTTGGGAATAATACGTCGCGCATGCGCCCGCGTCGACCAAGGTCACGTGCCATGGCGCGTCATGGGCCACCTTCTGCGCGACCGAGTGCGAAACTTCGGCTTCGACTCCCGACCACGGCGGTCGCATTCCCGTGAAAACGGAATGAGAAAAAAAAAAGTTCACGTGCGTGCTCCCACACATACAAGCTGTAATTGTTTTTGATCATTTCTAATAAAAAATTAATGTGCACTGCGACCGTCCATGGCGTTTCCTTTTCCACTAATAACGCGGCCTTCAGAAGACTGCCTAATTAAACTTTATTAATTAACTTTTGATTAGTGTCTTGGGGGCAATTGTCTAAACGTCAAATTTGGAGGCTGTCACATTTTAATGCGCACCCACTAAAAAAAAAACATAATGAAGATTGGCGCAACTCGATATACCCATGAACAAGTTGCAAGCTCAATTTAAACAGAAAACAAAACATAAAGAAAAAATTTATTTCTACTAATATGTGCAGATTAAATTGAAATTGAATAATATTTCATTCAAATTTTTAGACCTGCTTTCTCGACGTTTCCTTCATTCAGCCGCAGTAACAATGGCCAGTGAGTCTAGACGGATGATCAGTAATGTGGAAAGTTGGGCTAGTTCGTGATTGATCATCATACCTTACTGTTGAAGCAGCGCACTGACACGGACACAGAGAAGACACACAAGACGACGCTGTCGTCTTTTGTGTCTTTTCTGTGTACGTGTCACTGAGCTGCTTCACCAGTAAGCTAGACGGATGAGTTTATTATCGCCTAGGTGCATATATATACTAGCGTGCATCATACACGCTGTTATATGTGTATGCACTGTAACTTCAAAACTCTTGAAGCTCATTGGATAACCTACATTTCTTGCATCCATACACAGCAGGTATGAATGGAAAAAGAAAGTGCAGCTTCCTTGCTAGTTCTGGCAGGCGAGCAGCGATTACTGTGTGCGTTGTTTTTTTTTGCGTCATATTGACAGAGTAAAAAATAAAAAAATAAAGCAATACTGCGATCAGTATACGATTCCGCCCTCCACGCACTCCACTTATCTGCATATCTTCAAAACGATCGCGGAACGGAGGCGTTAGAGCGGAGTCGATATTTTTTTTTCCAACCACAGGTGCCTTACGCGGCCAACCGTTTACAGAAAAAAAGAAAGAAGAAAAGTTTAAAGAATTAGCTGTTTTTCTTTATTTCTCGGCAGAGGCTATTCTTCGGTGTCACGAACCTTACAGAAACGTTCTACAGCGTACGTCGCGTCCGTTGTTTCCTCGTTATCCATATTCTCGAACGCGCTTGCGCCAACCTCCGTGAAACTACGCCTCCGCGCCGTGTGTATAGATTATGCGAGCGCAGTGTAAATACGCCGGAACGTTGGGGTTTTGGCGCCTTAATTTTGTCTCACAGTTTATTCCGAGGAAAACGTCCCGCAGGAAAGTAAAGCCCCTGCCAAACGTTATCGTCACGATCCGACGAGGATGTATACTCCATGCGCCGTTCGAACCGAAACTATATATTACGTTCTTATCGGCCCGGAACTGTTGCGAGGGCGGATGGGTAAGGAAGCGGCGGTGTAAAAGAGGTGCCGGCGCTGCCGGGCTTCGGAGTTACATTTAGTCCCTCCCCCCCGCTGAGCTTTAAAAATGAAAAGCGGCGTAGAAAGCAGACTCTATATGCGTTATTGTCGGCATGTAAGGTGGCGCTTCTCGCAGCGACTTCAACGCGCGCGCTATAGCTTCCAATTCGAAAAACATATACTGCAGCCTAGATGTTTATCCGCGTAGGTTTATATTTGGCGTCGCAAAACCATTTGTCAGTGGAATTCATGTTCTTGAAAGGGGTTGGTCGGATCGGCGCTTTTCACCGCTCCCGTGACTAAGTGTGACTAAATGGTTTGCTAAAGATTTTGCTTTCAGGCGGGCTTAGGACATATTCAGTCGATGTTATGGTGTATGGCGGTCGCCCTACCGGAAGCTCCACAGTCGACGCGAAATTGCGACACCGTGTAGGGAAAAGAAAAGCGATACAGTGGGCCAAAAGACTTAGGGGCTATGGCTAGCCGGAACACTGAATCCAAGCTGCACGCACCCTTACCGACGCTCAGTATGGGGCCGCAGGCTACGGCCTCTGAAGAATAATGCTCGTGCCTCGACTTGACATGGCGCTAGGCAGACGAAGGTACTAAGCAGACGAAAGCTGTGCCTAATTGTTCTCTTTGATTAATTCCTCCTCTAACGCATGCTCTTCAGTTTGAAAGCCGTTAAGTAGGCTAAGCGTGCGCCGTGAAGAATGCTCTTTAAGTGATAATAAAAAAAGCGTTTTGTAGCGCCGGTTGCATCGCCGACGTTGACTGTATGTAAAACACGGCTGCGGTATCCCGATGTTTGGGGCAGGTGCGAACGTGCGTTCTGCGAAGCACAGCGAGTTAACCAAAATGCGTATAACTTGGCCGTCTGGTATGGGCTTGCGTACGTGGATGTTCACGCATATCAAACGAAGATGGCGTCCGATGGCGCTTCCGTCGCCCCGAGAAGAACAAATGCGACACGTCGGCCATTTGTGGCAGGACGAGGCGCAGCGTTTCGTCTGCTGTAGCGTCGTCTGGAACGGAACATCACCTCTAGAATTCACGCGCTCTCACGGCTTTCCGAATTTAACACCAACCTCCGCTCGCCTTCCTCTTTGCATCTACGCCGCCATTACTTTGTCGCGTTGACATTCGAGTGGCGCCGCATATTACAAACGATGTTTTTAACTAAACGTGTTCTCTTTCTCACTTGTACTCATTGCTCACGCAGGTCAGTGAACAAAAAAAAGACTTCTATTTGTCATTATTACGAAGTGCCCAACACTTATTCGTCATTACAACTTGGTAACGCCACGACTGTGCATATTTCACTGTCGAGCCTGCCCGGTAAACGGGAAACGACCAAGAAAAAACGCGACGCGAAGCTCGCAGAACGGGTATCCCAAAGAAAAATGATCCCGCGCTTGAAAGTGACGACGCGGGCAGCTTAGAAACCTGTTATGGAGTGCCTGCGACCTCGAGAAACTGAACTCGGTGGCAGCGCGAAGGAAAAGTCGCTGCGATCCAGCGGTAGCAAAATCATATGCGAATGGCCGAGCGGTGTTTACGTCCGGTCAAAGGTCAATCAAGGGTCGCCGCTGAATGTCTTGATCCCTCTTGCGCCCTCTCATGGCTCGACGTGTGTAGAGACGACGGCTGACCGCAGGTGCAGTGTACCTGCGAGTTGATGGGTTTTGGGAGAGGGGCGTGGAGTCTGTGAACAGTCAGCCGTATATGCGCGTGCTGACCATTACGTAAGAAGTCCTCTACAGGTGTTTTGCATCATTGGCGCTATAGTGCTGTCGTCGTGCGTGAAATGCAGTCGAATTTCAGGCAGCTTAGTGGGATGCAATGCGTTGTAACGTTGTGCTTTGCATCGCCCACTGAGTGGCAGTCTTCGCAGGCAAGACGTCTTTGGACAGCCAAGGGCTTTTTTGTTCACTCTGATTGCGATGCGTGTGAAGATATTCAGGTGTAGGCAAGCTATAACTACGAAAACATGTCAAGGTAAAAAAAAAACAAAAAGAAAAAGGAACGCCTCAAGCATGGAATTCCAGCTCAATCACGAAACAATCATTCTCAAAAAAAAAAAAAAACAGCGTGTTGCTTTTTCCCAATGTAAACGGCTCTGTGGGAGTTGATCTGTTTGAAGTTAGGAGTTGAATAATGAGCCAGCATATGTCGCACTTGTGGCTTAAACTCATTACCAAACTAAACTGCAGCGTAGCATTTCGGTACCGAAAATCAGTGCTATTACTGCAAAGGCAGATTATTAATGTTATTAAAGAGCATCAGTAAGCAAGAAAAACTTCGACTGGAGCAGTTCATATTATGTTGGTTGTTTAACTTAACACCTTGGAGAATCAGCGCGGTACAAAGTGACTGACGTGAACCCTATCACCAATTATATTCGACGAACTTGACGAACAGCCAAAATGAAAATAAAACAAAAAGTTAAACCAGTACAAGTTTCGTTCTGTTAACCTTTCTCTGTCAGAGGCGACCCCGCCAGCTACTAATGGCAAGTGAGTTTAACGTGGTTAGTGAGGCGACACCGTGTAGCCTTTCTGGTGGTGGCGACAACCTGCAAAGCAAGAAACTTCAGAGACGCCGACTGCTGCCGCTTTGGCCACCTGCTGTGTTGCTGCAAATTGATTTGAAGACTAGAATCGTTAGGTGTGCTAGAAATAACTCACATAATCATAAACAGAACCTATATTTTCCTTTTTTATTCGGCCGTTACACACGATCGAAATAATTTTTTAATAGTTCTCTTTTCAAAGGCTCATCCCCACATCCATTCAAAGACACAACTGCAAGGCAAGACGCTATGACTCCATTAGGGAAAATCGCCCATGACTACGAATTCTGAAACGGAATATGTTATATGGGCGGAAGTGAGCATGCTAAATACAAGAAGTGGCTCAAAGCGGTCAGGAATGCTGATAATGAAAACAAGAACATCAGGCAAAAAAAAAAATTGCACCTGCACAACCTGACGTGACTGGGATCATGATGCGCGGAGCGAGAAATATAATGAATGCGAGGCTGAGTTGCAATCCTGCTTCGCGCATAAAGGCCTGCACTGTTGCAAAAAAATTAAGTAGGGCAGCCTTACGTCCAAACAGTTCGAAGAATAGATTACACACTAAGGAAAGCACTAACGACGTTTATTCCGCGCCAATCAGGAGCTACAGGAAAAGGAAGACGTTGAGTCCGCTTTGGACGTTCTTCTTTATTATTTTTATTTTTTGTAGTGCACACGATTCGCGCTGTCAAGTCACTCAACCGTCTTCTGCAGATCACTGTCTCAGCACGTACGTTTTTTTCATGCGTCTTCACAGCAGGATGCGTGGGCGCTCCTGCTTCTTCGGTTCTTCGGCGAAAACAGCGGGCGTTCGCGTTCTTTCATCAACGCGCCGACTGGACGCCGAGCGCTGCATTTCATCCTGCTGACTGCGTCTGATGCGAGCTGCTTCGCTCCGCCGTTTCTTCTTTAGAGCAGCTCTATTTCGGCGTCTAGTTAAAACAGCGATGGGCGCCGCAACTTTGTTTTCTACGCGAGGACGCCCGCTGAGTACTAACCACACGGAGCGCGTGTCTAACCACATGGAGCGCGTGTCTAACCACATGGAGCGCATGTCTAACTACATGGAGCGCACATACTAACCACATGGAGTGCATGTGAGTACTAACCACATGGAGCGGAGCCGATGTACCGTGTCAGCGCATCCATGTTCGACGTCGCACGAGATCCACCCTGTATTATCACGACTGAGATCATCCAGAGAGGCGTATGTGCAACTATGTACGTTTACGCAAAAGACGTGTGTCCTGAGCACGCTGGCACTGCAGTTTGCAGCAAATAAACAGTAATAGTATGAGAGAAGCAATAAAGTTCGAGATTTTAGGGTGAATTCCTTGTGCGTCTTAGGCATGCTAGGCGCCAAATCTGTCAAGCGTTGTCGGTGAAACTGAGCAGCTACGCAGTATATGTATAATAATTCCGGTGTGTGACATCTATAATTCGTGTTTACAACTTTCTTTTTCATTTTATTAAGTATTTTTCTCTTCGTATAAGCTTAATGGGCCGTTTCGTTGTTTCATTGCTTCTGTGGAGCCTGTCCGACCCGGTCTCCCCCTTGACCTCTTGGTCGTGTCTGTCGCGGGAGTTTTCAAGAAATCAAATAGGCGACAACTGGGCCCACATCATGTTTGCACATCCGAATGAATTCTTCCCTGCTTCCTACACAAAGTAATTCGGCACAGTCAACCCCGCGCTAGTAACATCATGGGCTTATACTCGTTAAAAGCATATTTGACAACGTGACCTCTAAGGCATCGAACTTGTTACGAGCATCGGCCCCTTTCAAGAGTCAATTCAATTCAATTCAGCTTTATTCAACATCTGACAAATGTTTGGAGCAGGGACAAAGAGCACGAAAAGGCTTGACTGGGTCCGTGCAACATAGCATGGCATACAGTGGGATCAATTCCATACAAAAAGTAGAGGAGAAAATCAACACGCAGAAAATTCAACAACTACAGAAGATGGACCGCTTCCCCCCGATAAACCATTAAAACACATTTTGCTGCTATACCTGTTCAGGAGCGCAACATTTAATCCAATTTGGGCCTCTCGCTGGAAGCCCTGCAGGGATTAATCGTTTAATTGATTTTTTTAATAAACGCTTTTTCTCCCTTTCTGTTACCTTTCGAAGCAAGGCACCTGACCTTCTTGGTATTAACGAGAGGACGACCTACCCGGACTCGGCGAGCTGCATCGGCACGCCACAGATGTACCCACTTCCTGCCCGAGTTTGTTTTCTTCAAACGTATCCCCAAAAGCCGAACGTTCACGTTAATCGAAACCAGCAGCAAGCAGGAGCCCTTTCATGGGGCTCCCCAAAGCCTTCGTTACGTGTCAGTCATCCGGCGGCCTCATACACTTTGATTCTTCTCTGCGGAGTTGGTCTGCCCACGAAAAGGGCCAGCAAACGAAGCTAACGCCGTCGTCACACGTGAAGAGAAGCGCACCGACGAAACACGGTCCATGAAAAAAAAAAAACAAGCGCAGTATACGAGGGCGACCGCTTCGCGGCCGTGCGAGGAACCACCGCAGGTCGCCTCTCGGTATCTGTGTCGCGACGAGTTTTCTGGGACAGGGTAGCCAGACGAAGCGTCGACGCCGCTGGGCGCTGGCTGTGAGAAGTAGCGAAAGTAAAGAAAGAAAAACACAGAGAAGAGAAAGAAAGAAAACGCAACGGAAAGTGACCAAGTGCGCATTCAGTTCCGGCAGCCATTCACGACCGCTTGTCGGTTATTGAGAGTGGTCGCCGCGGAGTCGGGCGATATCTGCGGCGCAAATGCAAACCACGTCCCAAACCGAAAGCGGGGAGAGAGGGGTAGCGGTGGGTGAAAAGGCGGAGGGTGCGGGCGCAATCTTTATTGCGGCGCGGCCGACACAGTCGTGTACAAGGGATCGCGAACGTGACTGAAATTCGAACTCCCCTGAGAGGACGCGCGCCCGCCCCCCCGCGAGAAAAAAAAAATACGTTTTCTTCTGTGTTCACAGGGGGGATTTGGAAGGAATTCGGCGGCGTGCCGATAGTCGCGGAGGCGGGCGTGCGACACTTGCGGACCCTAAAGCGCCCGCCATTTTGCGCTCGCTTCGTTTTTCGATCGGCCACTCGTGCTTATCGCACTTTGTAATCGAACAGAAGTTGTTCCCCGTTTGGCACGACAGAGCCATAAGCGAACGACGCTGGCAACGAGCGATTAGGAATTGGCCAGTTTATAGCGAGCGTGAGCATCTCGGGTGAAGATTGCATCACGTAAACGTGCGCGTGACGTCACTTTCAAAAGTACGAGCCAACTTTAGCGGCTGCTGCCGGCTGGCACGCGCTGTTACTAAACTTAGACGCACGCGGTGGCTTTTGAATATTACTTTTAACTCAGTAATTTCGTTCAGTTTACTTGCCACTTCCCTGTATATGGGCGCCCAGGTACTTGATAGGGAGTCACGTGTGAATTCGGGTTATGCGTGCCGGAAGCCGTACGGCCTGAAGTTGAGACGGTTTTGCTATTGGACCGTTACTATTAAAAATATGCTAACGCCGGTGATATCAAAAGTAATAAAAGACTGGGTGGTTCGGGTTAGCTGATATGATAAGGACAGACGTCCATAATGGTCATGCGTGTTTAATGCAAGTAATCGACATATGGAAATACGCATAAACGAGGTCACAAGGATGTAATAATAGGAAGGTTTAGTGAGACAAGATAAACCATTTTTTTAGAGGGACCTGAATCGTGAATTGGCCATAACACATGATGACATGAATGTACGAAGATAGGCCTAATGTCGCATTATCAGCACTACCATGCGAAACCACTTGACCAAGCTTCTACGTCACTCTCTCACTCATCTGTAAAGATTTCTGAACTTCCGGTCAAACCTGACAAATCTAGTTGGATGTGGTATATATCAGTTCTGCGGAAGTCAGCAAAGGGGAGGAAGGTTCGTGAAATAGTCTTTACATGTATTTTGGCTGTTTTCAAGTCAGGGACGAGCCGAGCAATCTTAGTTTTGCCGAAAGACGCGTGAATATGGATGAAAAAAAAAGTGGACGTCTAAATTGTACAAATATCTGTACTTCTATAGCGCGGACAAGAGGGTTGGCAACCATGTAAAAGTTAACTGAAAGTGTGAATAGACAACCGGGACTCATGGAGAAGAAACGCTGGGAAACAGAGGCCCTAAATTAAATGAAAGGATGGAAACAAGAAAGACCATGGAGACGTACAAATACGGAAACAAAACAAGAAGAAAAAAAGGCCAGGTTTAGCTTTGTTAAGCCAACAATGCGATGCATATTGCGCGAGTTGGGGCCCAGCTTTTCCTCCGGCTGTCGTGACGTCACGTCACGTGGTTGCGCTAAAGGTCAATGGTGGCTGCCCGGCCGCGCCCAAGGGCTGAACTGAGTGATTCCAATATGCAACGCATAAAAATAGAAGCATCGTAATAGCAAACATAGCAAGAATAGACCCACATATGAGACGCGCAGCAATGAACAATGGCTCATACTCTCAATGGTGGCTGCCCGGCCGCGCCCAAGGGCTGAACTGAGTGATTGCAATATGCAACGCATAAAAACGTCAGGAGAACAAATTGTACACAAAGCCAAAGCGCATTCACAGTGGCAGGACATGTGGCAGGAGGACAGGGAATGTCACTGAAGCAAGCGATTCGACACGGGCAGTTGCCGAAACGTTGGATTCAACGACATTTCTCTTTTCGCCACATGCAGTTTATCAGTTCTAACCTCGATCTTGCTGTGAGCCTTCGGCTTGTTTTTTACACAAAGGGCAGTGACTCGCTATTTGAGGCGCGAGATGGATGCCTGAGGACAATAACTAACACCGGAACAAGTATTCGCAACAGGATGAGGCGCATGACTTGCAGCAAAAGTTCGCAAACAACTAAGCCCATCGTAGCGGAATGTAGAGATTTTCAACCCGCAAGAGCCGTAGGGTACCTTTCGGAGGCACTGGTATTCAAAGAAGATGGAAGAAACAACTGCTCAGCCGTAGAGAAAAGTAAGAAACGTTTACATTATTGGAGGAAAAGAAAGCTGGGTAAAGATCGATAGATTGGGAGTCGTTACAGGCATGGGTAACTGTACAATTTAGAGATAGAAGTTCTGACGAAGAGATAAGAGATCACGGATAAAGAGGCAAAATGCTAGACCACTATATATACATATATATATATATATATATATATATATATATATATATATATACCTAATTAGCTTAAGCAGGCAGGGTGACAATATGTTGCCGCTTCGTCCTGAGGAGTCTTCATAATCATCATAAGGAAAAATGGTCCTCTACCTGCCCGTGCTACAAAGGGGCTACGAAGCTACGAGGCTGCATTTGTAGCTTCGTGCTACAGACGGGTGGATGACATTTATTTTTTGAAATTTAGCAGGAGAGCATGCATGTATTTTAATGCTTCCTTCATACAACATACAGCTTCTTCATATGACTTTCACGGATAACTCCAACAAAAAATAGACGCCACATCTAAGATTCCAATAAATGCATATGGCTCTCTTTCACGTGACATGTAACAGCTAAAGCCACAAGTGACGAAATGGAAGGAGGCATAAACGTTGCAAAGCTCAATAACGAAGCTTTTTTGGGTTATTTTTATTGTGTGTCTGGGTTGAGCGATGCATTGTGTAAAATCCTAAGTTATTATGTTTTTTTTTTACAAAGAACAAATCCCACACCATCCAGAGTTAGCTTTAGGAGATAATTCACTCGAGCCTCGGAACAACGTTTCTAAATTCATGTAATAATGGTGCCATAAACAAATTTTATTTCATCTGAACAGTTATGTCGTCTCTAAGTATGCAACCATTTATTACTCTGCGTGTTTGGCACATCACAGCACCATACGCTTTTGTGCCAGTAAAACTCAGCGAAACAAACAAAGAACTCTGAAGAAAGGGAACAAGCAAACAAAATATGCATAGCACGCAACCAAACAGGAACCACACTACTAAAACGAAACAGCGCTACTAAAAACGGAGACTTAACACGAACACAGGACAGTATTTAGTAGCGCTTTTTTCCACCATGAACGTTTACCAACAGGCTTACCTGACAGCTATTCTAAATGCCACGTATGATCACGCTCACGACTGAGAAAAATAACGTTTAGTCATTGATTGAGCCTCCCTGCATTGCCTAAGCTACATGAGGCGAACTATCAGCGTCCTATTGCTGGCAGTAGCTTCTGCGATAATGAATGGTTTCTCTCTATTTAACTAGGTCTTCAATTTAATTTACATGTCATTCAAGTGCGTTCTCTATGCCTAAAGTTGGCATGTTCAAATAGTGAAACTCGTGAATTGAATTTTAGAAATATTCGAGATAACCGAGCTTGGAATATGAAATTGGACACCGAATATTCTCTTAATCACAAAGAAATGAAACAGCAATCTTGCCTTTAGTCCACTCCAACGTATGCACGTATGTACTCAAGATTCGAATAGTGAACTCTCGAATCAAAGGGCAAAAATTAGTCGATAAGCATTCATAATTTCAAATAATCAGACTCCCGTGGTATGAAATGAACGCACTGCTATGCCGAGTACGGGTCCTCATGGTGCCGACGGTGCGTAGACGTAAAACTCAAAATAATACCGAATATGTGTTCGGTTTGGTTTCCGGTTAGGATATCTCACTGCTAATACAGGGCGCTCGTATGCGCAGAAAAAAGAGTCAGGGAATCACAGACTTACATTCGGCCACCGTTGTAAGGCACGTCGATGAAATTGGAGACAAGCGAAGAACAGCTGCAACGGCAAAATCTATCGAGCCGACTGATGCCGAAGGCCTGGTAAACTGATAAAGGTTTGTTTCCTCCGGAGAAACGAATAAAAAAGGCAGCGTTTCGCATAAATGCTTTCTTTAAAAATGCAAAGTTCTCCGCCTTCGCGGATCACGTACTACATTTTACTTTCCCCGAGCGATTCACTCGATAATAACCACTGCGTCTGGATCGGTGTCGCGCGTAAGGCCCGATCCGGGCACAGTGACGATATCTTTTCCGCAATCGCAAGGCACGTGCCCAAGATCGCAGATAAGATTTCTCACCGCAGGCAACCGACCGTGGCATCGAAAGACTTCGTGGTCACGCTTGCCGGAATCGGTGTGCAAGTACATCGCCAGTTCTCACGCTAGTGAACGAGGACTCTCGGGCTTTTCTCACCGCGATAAGAATGTAATCGGGACGAGGCGGAGACATTTATTATATGCTTTGCACGAACTGGCACCCCAGTCCGGACATCTTCGGCAGGCAGTGGCCTCCTGGCCCAAGCAAATTCTTGGTCTACTGCGCCTGAAGCGACCATCATGGTCGTTTAAACTTTCCCAGCACTCCTTCCAGTTGCAATGGCAATCGTTCGGATGTAACTCAAAGGCATTGTCCGAAGAACCATTCCACTAATTCCACTAAATGTGATAACACGTTTTTAGCATAAATTTTTGTACTTAATATGCTGCATTTAGGTCGCGGTCATGTTGAGAATCTGCAATGAAAGCCCAGTGGAGTAGTAAATGTGTCAGAATTTTGTTCTTTTTAAAGCCGCGTGCAATGACAGAAATGCTCTCATATTGTGATCTATCAATACTTATGCAGAAGCCACTGAAAGAAATTGAATGAAAATTTATGTGCAACACCGCTGTGGCATACATCCGAAAGGTCGAATAAACAGCTTGAGAGGACAAGTTGACCCTAGAAACACGTCGACATAGCGTTAGATACACTGTTTCTAGGAGAGATCATACTGTGCCGAGTGTAGCGTAGTGGGCCGAGCATCCAGCTTGGCATTGCACGTACGTGACCCCGCTTACCGCGATACAGAAGTAAAATAAATATACAATTATGGGAAGAAGTATGAATGTGGCACCTAATAACGACAGTGAGATACAACTGTCTGCAGACGGCCATGCTAGGAATGCTGCACCAATGCGCAAACACCAGCGCACTTAACAGTATTTCGATTTGCGTTGAAAACTGCCATATAAAATTCCATGTGCCACGAATGACGCAGGAGTACGGCGTGCTCGCGCTTGGATCTTTTCTAGGGGTTTCCTGGGAAATTTGGGAGTTGGGACCGAAATGCGCATGCGTTATTTATCAAAAGCTTTTCTTTGAAGTACTTTAACGTATGCCCGCAGACAAGAGAAGCGATGCATGGATCTTATAGATGACAGTTAGATACTTGCGAATATATATTTTAATGTCCCTACGAGCGCCAGAAACGACGAATTCTTTCTCAAAGATCTTCAACACAGTAGCGTTAATTTTACAGACTCTTGTACTAAAGTCAGCCCAATAATAGAGCTTTATTTAGGGTTTTCGTTTGATGTTGTCACAAATGCTGCAAATAAGTTTCAGCATTGCATGCATAAACTCTTTTCGGAGACCACGGAGACCACTTTAAATGCTGCATGGTATCCCTATAAACTCCACCAAGTTAGGAAAACAGAAGCATCTGAGCTGTGCGTTTGATGCAAAGCTGCCGTCAATATTTTGCGCCGCCAAGTGTAGTGAACAGAAACTAAAGTTACTTGAAGCCGAAAATTGGAAACCCTCTGACGCACCTCCATTTTCACAAATGTGCTCTAAAACTCCAAGTATCAGTGTTACGCCTGCACGATTGATGCGCCTATGTCATGTTCTGTTTCACTGCTTATTGTGCCTTTGAAAATTCGAAGTTATCCTTAGTGATTAATTATCACTACTTTCAGGACCAAATAAAGTTTTCCTTCCTTCCATCCTCATGTACCAGCCCCATAGATGGGCACTAGAACAATGCAAATATTGCGAATTTTTCTTCTTGAACATATAGTTAAAGCACCGTTCACGGAGAGCACCTGCAGAAATCACCGGTGGCAAATTTCATAATTCTGCATAATTTCATTCCATGTTCAAGAACGCCTGTGACTTCTTGACCAGTACGGACGTAACCGTTTAGTGCTTAAAGATTCTTGCTGCTATTTTTCGTAAATGTTTGCTTTTTTACCGGATCATTCGAAGTCACTTTCGTTTTCTATAGACAATCCATATACAGCTGTCTTTGACACCAGCCAACATCTACGCTAACATTGACACTAGCCCGAGACACTCCTTGTTTGACCACTCGTAATAATTATTTGAACAATGATACTACGTAGAGAACATTCGTGGTGCCATGCGCACAATAATACCGCTAATCTCCCTACAGTCCAATTATCGTATCAATAATCACTCGTGCTTCAGGCAGGTAAATATAAAAGCTAACGAAAGACAGGGAAAGTGAAATACCTTAAGTTTTATGGTACCCATGTTCACGCAGTCACGCAGTCGCAAAAGCACAGGAATCGATGGAATGACAACTCTTACGAGCTGTCTCATTTTGACTGCATTATTGAATTTTATATATCGATAGCGCTTTACAGGCCCCGTCTCGAAACACTTATTCACCATCTGAGACTTGGCATCCTGTACGCAAAATAAGTTTCTGTATCGTATTGGTCGCGCTGACAACCCCCACTGAGAACGTGGCAGTACAGATGAAGGTGTACATCTACGTTTACAATGCCACAAAATGTATGAGCCAAGAAATCGACTGGCGTCAGAACTCATGGGACTTAATCGAAGGCCAGTGAGCTTAAAGGAACTGCTGCGACCATGGTCAACAAATGCTTACGGGAAACGTGCGCCGACTACTGTTATAGAGTTTTCGGAGATTGCTGATATTGCGGAGAAATATTAGGAGAAAAAAAATACACGTGAGATTCACCATGTGAAAATTATACTCACGGAACGCATGCGCAATCTGTGAATGTATTTTCTATACATTTTTCTATCACTTGACATTTTGTGTTTGTGCATTGCGCTTGTAGAGTTTGCAACGTTCATAGCGTGTTATTGTGCCTTGTGTTATTTTATCTGTTCTGACATTTTGCTTATCTGTATGTATCTGTAGTTTTATGACACTTACTATAGTCAGCTTAAACTGTGTCACTTCATCGTGCCTTTAATAACTTTGTAATATTATTTCATATAATGGGACATATCGGATATTATGCTTGAAGTTGTGATGTCCATGTCACTCATATGAAAAAGTGTAGTCGGCACCATACGTTGGTCCTTACATTTCCTTATTTATTCGAATCAATAAAAAAAAACTAAGAAAAACAATCAGACGTCTAACGGTGAAGAAACAGCGTGAACTAAACACACACAAGCGAGGAACACAGGAGAAGCGTTCCTGTGTTCCTGACTTGTCCATGTTTCTTTCGCGCTTTCTTTTTACCGATGGAAACGGATCAACTGGCTCGCATTCATCCATATTTAAGTTAATCAGACAATATATTTGGTTGCTACTCTGTAATGGGGAAAGGGACATAGGGTATGAGAGATAGAAGGAAAACAAAGAAATGAAATCAAACGAAGGAAATTATGAGCAACGTAGAACAGTCCATGTGGACGCTGCAACACAGTCTGTGAATATGCCACATAGCCATAAACAATGTCATTGACTAACTACGGTATCAAACGCCAGACACTCCACAGCTACAATTCGTCGCACAGTGCATTGTCTCTTGCATTAATCACAACAGCAGTGCCTTCATAGCAACTTGCGCTGAAGTCCGTGTAGTCCAGTG
This sequence comes from Dermacentor albipictus, assembly GCF_038994185.2. Taxonomy (NCBI): domain Eukaryota; kingdom Metazoa; phylum Arthropoda; class Arachnida; order Ixodida; family Ixodidae; genus Dermacentor; species Dermacentor albipictus. Next base: position 47,668,056 of record NC_091830.1, read on the forward strand.
TCCGGGAATTTTGTTTTCTGTGGGCGAGCTTTAGCGCTAGCGACATCGCTGGCACAGCGATGGCTGCAATCGAAAATCGCTCCTATCGGCTACATACAAGTTTTAAACCGCAGAGCACGCGCTCGGAAGAGAGCAGTGCGGGGCCATGCGCCGGCTGAACCGTTGAGGAAAACGAAAGACAGAGATAAAGGGATGATCTCCTCGGAATTAAAATCGCATATCGCCTTGTTCGGGCGATCGACGTTAACTCCCACGGCCACCTCCTGGTGGGGAACACTCTGAAGCGGTTTCGGGGCCATCGGAAAATAAAAGCAAAAAGGAATGCCTTTGCACTTTCTTCTGCCGTCGTCTTAGAACAATGGAAAGTACGAGATTCCGACGCATACACGAGAAAAAAAAAAGAAAAGAGAAGACAAAGCGAGATGGAAGATTGTTTGCACGGACCGGGCCTCGCGGCCTCTTGCGGAAATGCAAAGCACGAGCCTGCCACCGCCAACGCCCCTCGAGCATCAGCGGTACTCGGCGCGCAACAATTGAGAGCACATCAAGACTGCGGTTTCGTGTAGCCATAAAGCGGGATCGCCGGACTCACCGCCCGCGTTCGGTCCGAGCGGCGAACCTGGACGAGCATCTGCGACATGAGAGGGAATGTACAATTTGTCGTCGGGAGACATCATTGTCATGCGAGAGATGTAGGTTAATATGCGGCGGATCTCTTTTTCCCACGCTATTGGGCTCGTGCGTTTAGTCGCCCCGCGCGGCCTGCTAAAATGCAAGATATGACTAGCAAACCAATAAACAATCGGTCGTTCCAGGGAGTATTTTACTACGCTGTTACTGTTCTTGCTTGGATTGTGGTGTGGTCTACAGTATGTACTAGGAAAAAAATCGGGTAGCAAGTGCTGGAAAGCGTTATTTTTCGCTATGCTTCCCAAGTGTCCGGTCTATGGCACACCGAGCTTGAACTCAGTGGAAATGCGGTGAATCTTAGGCATATTGTGTGGTGCAATTAATATTTCCGGCTTCCATGAGAGCATCATAAATATTTACTGGCTCCGTCGTTCTGTTTTCCATCTTTCATACGCTATATATAACAGACTCATTGTAGATATTTACGGTGTCCTGGGTGAACTAAGCAACGCACCGTTTTTATATTTGGTGAACTTTAGGGGTATTGTATGAGTGACATGTAATTGAAGTTCATATCGTGTGGGCTAATTACGGCTTTTAATTACGGCTTTTATTTCAGGCAACTGAAGCTCTTCCTGCAATCGCGCGAAAGAAACAGTTTCGGTGGAAATCAGGTTATGATTCTGCAAACACGCATTCGCGTGCGATCTTTTCTATTTCGTATGTTAGAATAAGAATATTTAAGCTAAAATGCAACCAGCTACATATTGGATTTTGAAATCAGGGGTCAAATTAATAAAGATTTCTTGTTCATAAAAATATTTGAGATTACTGACGGGATTTCGAGATCACTGGTGAAATTTAAAAACCTTTTCATTCGTAAGATCTTTTTCCATTGGCCGGTCGGTTTCGCTTGTAATATAGTTATATAGCACGAACAGCTCTAGAGTACCAACTGGGTGAACAAGGGCCCGGATCATTGGTAATCAATGTGGTGTTATGCAAGTCTATTCTGATGAATATATAATTTTCTACAGAAGGCAAAGAGAGATTGTGCGAATTCAAGGTTCTTGACCTTGAATCCCAGGGGAGCTGTGTTGGAAGGCCCAAGTTCGGCCCACTCGCAAGATTTAGCGATCTCGTAAAACGGGGGTCAATGAACTAAGATAGTGTGGCGCGTGCGAAAGGGCCGCAGTTAATGAAATAATCTTGGGGGACTCGGCGCTGTAAGCATCGAAATATAGGGCCCGCAGCGCGTTCGGCAATGCATGAAGGCAGCAAACTTGGCACTGCGCCAGACACGTTGTCGACCTCTTAGGCCTAGGACTGCGCTCTCCATTCACGTGAAATCTCGCAATAATGAAACTAATGAAACCGAGAATACCGCGCCTGTTCGACTGGAATTTCGATATGAAAGCATGTGGTCGAATGCGTAAAAATAAAAATCACCGCCCAAGCACTCCGTACAGATGGTTAACTGAAACGTGCGGCCCCGGTGCTTATCACTATGTTAATCCCGACGCTTGGGTATTGTATATAGCGTCTTCGCACCCGCAAAGGCCGTCCATGAGTGTTTCACCAATTGCTTCAAAAATGCGACTCAGACACCAAATCTCAGCATGCAAGGACCTGTAGAATTTTTCTCATTTTGGACAGAAAGAATCACCTGCAACACTAATCGGACATAAATTGAGCAATTCGAGTTGCTGGCACTGTGATTTGCTAGGGCATTTTCCGCTTTTGTTTTTCCGCATGAAATCGGTGCTGAAAACGTTGGGTCAGGGCGCGTTTTAGGGATGCCAGAACTTGCGGCAACCCGTGTTCTTTCGATCTACGTAAGCATCCTCGTCCATTGTACGAATGCAGTTACCGGTGGCGCTCGTTCCGAATAGGTTTGGGAATGTCGATCTCACGGATTTCCTTAAACAAATTCCATCGTCGCTCGTACCGTTTTTTACCGCAGAGGCTATTTACGGCTACCTCTCCCACAGGCTTCGGATATCTGAGTGGAACAGAAGCTACGTCATGGTACGACGTAAGGTCTTTTCGACTTGGCCGCATTTTTTGAGCAGTTGCCGGTATTGTGCCGTGCTCGGTGCCACACGATTTCGCGTCGCACAACCGCAGCCCTGCACCTCGAAGGGAATCGAATGTGGAATACTTTTGGAATAGTTTTCGAACAATGAATGAACTGTTGTGTTCGCCATCGATCTTAACATCCGAATATATTGACAACGTTGACAGGTTTTGTTCATTACGCTGTACGTCGTGAATGTTGCTTATTGGAGTTGCAAGTGGAGCATTAGAGCAAGCAAGCAATGATTCCTTATTATGAGAACTCACTGCTAAAGGAAGATGATGGCGGTTTCGCAGAAGTCTGGCTCCCTGAGTGATATGCAACCTCCTTTGTTCGGAGGGAGCGGGGCGGTGCCGGTGGTGGTGGCCGGCCCACACGTATTGCGTCTTCCCATCCGTGGTTTGTGACGTCATCTGTGCGTAGCCTGGGCCGTGATAACGCAAGACTGTTGTAATCTATTTTTATTCCAAATTCGCCATTTTCCATACGTGCAAGGTAGGTAAACATGGCTCGGGCGCAGCCCATATGGCCGGTCGCCGCGCCCAAATGGGCGGGACCTTGGCTATTTTGACCCGTCACGCAGGGTTGATGCTGGATTCGGAATAAAAGTACCTTGGCACAGTTTTATATTATCACGGCCTTGGTTTCGATTGTGCAAATACATCGGTGACTCGCATCACAGCTCGCCAATGGATCTCGCGTCGGCCACCAGATTGTGCATTTCGTGCAGGAGCGGCTGGAGCTGCCAGTTGCAACCTTCACCTCTAGATTATAGTGAGCGGTTCATAACTCCCCTTAACATTGAGTGATCTCTCTTCCACTGACACAGCGAAACAGAAGCCGCGTGTGGTAACGTTCACAAAAGCTTGGTGAGTGCCACTGCATGAGAACGGCAGCTGTAGCATCAACATTCTCTATCGACATGGAAGGTGTCGGCCAGACACCGCTCCGAACACCGGTGCTTGTCCAGCTCCATGAAAACAGCACCATTTAGGCATATACCTTCACCTTGAGCGCGAGTATAACTGGAGCCTGCCCTGGCAGCTGTTGGCCAATAGGAGCCGCCTATGGCAATCTTGCACCTGACGAGATGTGCCAGTCGCTGGCACCTTTGAAACGGTTGAGGAGGAGATCTCTGTTTGAAAAAAAGAAGGCGCGTTTGAGAAAAAAGCAACTTTGCGCTCCGAGCTGTGGCTCAGGGCTCCTCTGAAGACATGGACACGAAACACACCGACAGTTCTGATCCTTTCGGCACTCTTTCCCTTCCGGGAGTTCGCGTCTGGACTCTTGAGACGTTTCAAAATTTCGTGAACGTTCGCTAACGCACGAAGACGTCAGAACGCTTCTCTAAATCTTTTAATCCCTAATTCTGTCAGCTCGATCTGAACTAAAATAAGGGCTGATCACCCTGATTACTTCTTTAAAGTACGGGTTGTGGAAGGGTCTAGAAACACTTCAAAAAATGCCTGTTTCAAAATTTTTTCAAAGACCCAACGATGGTGGTGAGGAGGTCTTGTCGGTCTCGACGTCATGGACAAGTGGCAGTTTTATTGCTGAAAGGTGACTAAAAGGAACAACGTGGTCGTATGGAAATTGTAGGAGAGGGTCGTTCATGGATTCGGCAGGGCCGGGAACTCGTGGTACTTGTTGCCAATCTTGTGCAGGCACAGCATGATGCCGCCATTGCGTTCGTCCTCCAGGAGTTGAACAATGGCGAGTGCCACTACGACGGGCCTGCAGAAGACAAAGAATGCATAGGCAAATGCAACGCATTTGGGGAAATGTACGTGAAGGGAAAAATTTCGCGGAGCCTTTACTTACACGGTGTAAAAACTAAACGGGATGCGTTATATTCTCTTTATCGTCACACATGCAACGTGGGATGTCATGCACTGTTTGCTCTGAGCATCGTACCGGTGACAACTTTAATGCGACGCCGTGTTTATGTCTATACGCTACACCGTTAACAGCACTTCCTGCAAAAGCACACTGTAAAACCTCCACGCAGTAATGTCATGGGGACGACGGTGATGTTTTTTCGAGGGGAAAAAATGCTGTGGGAAGGTGTATTCTTACAGAAGGACGACCAAAGGACAGGGTTAAGGTTGGTTCTCACTTTTCGCGTTTCACTCCTGCGAGCATGACCTAATGGAAAATGGCACGCGCACTCTTGGTTTCGCGGGAACGTGGCTTCGCGCGTACGTGTGATATACGCGACGCGAAGCGCTCGCCTATTCCTCGTGACAGGAGCTGCTCTAACCACGATTAGGAAAGTCAGCGAGGGTTTCACTATAAGAAAGCTTCACTGACTGTTCGCTACAGCCAACCACGGCTATTACATGCTTTCGTGCTTTCGAGCTTTCGGGAGCTCGTTGAGGCACAAAGTGCAGAAGGGAGGCTTCGGGGCAACTTTTGTGTTCAAAATATGGACACCAAATATGCGATCATAATTAGCCTGCAGGCTAATTAGGATCGCATATTTGGTGCTTATATTTGGCACCTCGCCGGTGCCAATCATTATCGGTTATCATAACGTACTGTGGATGCTTATTAGTGCGTTCCGGAACTACCTCGAAGGCCTTGGTATGACACACTAACTTTACGCACTATGTTCATTGGGAATACCAAACAATATATTCGCAAGCAACGGATAAAATGACCAAATAGCATATAGCTTTGGAATAGTTCGTCCCATTTTGATCTCGTGGTTATCGTTAGCCTGCACCGATTGACGCAGACGAATGATTTAGCGCTCAATTGTTGTTGGGAGTCATCAGTAACAGCCGGGTACTGAATGCCACGCCTAGTGCTCAGCTGTACACGCTTACGCCTGCATATCTACAATGCGCACCCGGCAATGTGGAACACGAGGCTCTCGGGACTCCTACCGCCCTCTATCGGTGAGCAACCGCTCGTCGCTGCGTAATTGAATAGCAGCGCAGTTGGCGAATCAAAGCACGACAAGACGCAGTTGTCAATTGAGGTTTTGTTGACGTTCGAAAAAAAATGCCAGTTGGGAGCATCTTCGATAAATCTGACCACTGTGGCAATAACGGCGTATGTGCCTTAGAGGTTTGAATGTTTCAATGGGGTCCCGCTCAACTAATAAAACGGCTCGTGAAATTCAAGCCTTATTACCACAGTGGTTAAAGTTTCCGAGGATGTCTTCGATTGGGTCTTTTTCATATGACAATGTAATCGTAATTGATAATTGGGTCCTTTCGAGAAAGGAGATTTTTTTTTAAAACTGTGCTGCCCATTCACTTTAACAGCTCCGAGCGGACCCCCATGGAGAGAGGGCTCACGTGCTTCGCTCGCCTCGCGTTCCGCATTTCTAGGTACGCTGAGTACAAACTATCCTCTCCTCTGTGGCATGAGAACATTTACAGATCAGGCTCAGCTTCCTTCGGCTTTGCAATATGCTTTGCAATGGAATGCCGCTTCCAAGGTAAATGTACCTGGTAGCGAAGCTTCCATAGGGGCCCATACGTTCAAAACATGGTGGTCCATCGGTGGTCGATGGGGCTTAGCGCCATCTGTATGTGGTGGGAACACTTCCGGCGGAATAAAAAATAATGTGACGCCATGTCCGTTAAAAGCAGAAGTGACGTTATTTTGTTTTAGAAGGCGCGAAATTTGTTTTGTTGTTCTTCCTTTGGAGCTATATATTCAAATGCCCTGCCATTCGACTTGATGGGCGTTTCGAGCTTTCAGCGTGGAAGGCGATGCAGGAAAAGGCCAGCCATACGGTTGTCGAAATCGCATCCCTGCCCAGAACATACTTTCTTTGGAGGCCGACGAAAGCTTTAGGTGTAGAGTACTGATCCTATTGTTGGATGCCAAGCCCGTTGGCCAGCGCGGTCGCACGAAAACAACTACTCAATTATCTGGCGGTCGTAACTCACTACATTTGACTGAACAGATTAAGAAGCAATGAAGCTACCCACGTCACCAAATGCAGACAAACTTTGACAAGCAAGAAAGCACAAACCGTGAGGGTGGCCTATTTCAACAGGTGATACGAGTGCGCCTTTCTGCCCATTTCAAGACGTGCATTGCATTGCGAGTGATAGTGACGTCAACGCCCCCTGTAGCGATGGGCGCTTAAAAGAAATGCATTTATTAATAATCATAAAATTAAACTTGTATTTTCTTAACTCGTCAAGAATGTATAAAATTGTCTAGGAATTTTATTTTCGTTGAATGAATCTAACTGTGTCTCGTTTGAATTAAAAAACGTGTTTTTCTTTCCCAATGTTTGTTCCCTCCAAACATAGTCGCGCTTCAATCGCTGCTCCCATAACCCCCCATGCTGATGTCGGTGACAATCTGCACTGAACCGCTTTTCGCCCGAAGCTTCGCGACCTATTTGAATCGACCTTGGTGCTTCCCCGGGAAGAATATGCGGAACACTTGTGGAAATATTGTGCTCTGTGCGAAAAGTTAAAGTAGGATTGAAATGGCAGTGGAATTCACCAATGTTCTCTAATATAAAGCAACAGACAATGAAGCCAGAGAAACCAAGGATAACTAAGTGAATTAAGATAAATAAATGTAATGAAATAAGATAGTATGATATTGTATATAGTAATCATATATGGTATATTATAGTAGTATAGTCTACTATAGAGTATATATTATTATGTAGTAATATATTATGATAATATAGCATAATATTAAATAATATAGTGTACGG